>NW_018108279.1:111542-160512 GCF_000183805.2 Loa loa
AAAGTCACCGTAGCTAATTTTGGGAAATAACAATTTTAATTACTTTCATAACATTCAAAATGATTATTATGATTATAAAGCGGTCAGAAATGTTTATTTAATAATAGGACGTATTCTGAAAAACATATTTTGCAAAAATTTGATATGGAAAGTACTGCAAAAATAACTAAAGATATCAAAATTGCCTTTTAAATTTCAAATTAAATCTGGCGAATGTCATAATTAGGAAAATTATGGAAAAATGAATAAATAAACAGATGGAACCTTTGTTACTGAAGAAATATTGCCCCATCCATAAATAACTTTGGGATCAGTGCCCCAATCGGTGGGTCGTTGACCGTACGGTATTATTTGTATACTTTGCGTACGCACCAGTTGTGATACTTCTTCTTTCAACGAAATATTCTTTCTAATTTCACTTTTTACTTGCGTTTCAGTTAAATGTAAATTATTAATGCCACTTCGAATCTATAAATGTTTGACCAAATATCACTGAAGTATTAAACAAAAAATATTGAGTAATGTCATATGTTACACACAATATAATTAATAATCTGCAAAATAAAAAATTTGCAAAATTTGGCTAATATCATATCATTACTAAGCAAAAAAAGAACTACTTGACACAAACCGATTATGAAAACGTGAATTTTACATATCCTAATACACGTCACAATAGTGTCAACAATTTACTGTGTCAATTAAAGGCATAATTTTTGCATGATCAGGTAAATGAGGAAATTTACCAATTTAAATCGATTGAATATGTTTGTTGCATTAATATCCCTGAGGTGTATTTGGTATGTATTCAAAAAATTACGATAAGTGTCGAGAAGAGTTTCTGAGCTCCTCGTAGACTTAGTCATTTCCGGATGAATGTCAGAGTTGTACGGATGAATACCTGATTTCTGCAAATCATGGAATTTTCGATGGACATTTTGAAATTCAGTTAAATCTTCCGGTAAGAGGTTAATTTTGGAATTATAATTATAAAGTTGCCAACTTTGGAATTATAAATCATGTTGCATTGATATTCTACACAATGTGGGATCTTGATCGGTCCTTTGTCATTTTTTTTCAATTTAGTCCAATCATTGTCAGTTTGGGCCACTAATATATATATATGATTGATTCATACGGTTCTTTCCTTATTTTAATGTTTTAATCTTTCGAACAACTTATTTCTCATCATATTCTACCATTACCATTTCTCTATCGACATCTGGTAGAGTTATTTCCCGTAAAATATTCCCACACCTCTAGTATTTAATAAACCAATGATATGCATTTCAGACGTACAAATACATGTTAGAATTTGACGTTAGACATATGTAATGTATGGAAGTAACTTCACGTATGATTTAAATCTAGTAAGGCAAGAAAAAAAATTTTTCAAAACCTTGAAATTTAATGAGGTAAGGAATTTAATGCAAAATATGGAAGTACCTTAAGTTCACTGGAAAAAGTACTAATGTGTGGATCGTTTCCTTCAAATAACCTTAAAAAAGAAATAATATGCGTAAAAATTCAAATCGAAAATTCAAAAAATCCAAAAATTCAAAATGTAAACAATCAAAGAGTTAAAATGAAGATTTTAAGCGCACTTTGTCGATGAACGTATGATACTCTGACCAAAACCAGGCTGTTTAGACTCATCGTTAATTTGTGGTTGTGCAAGTTTTTGCATAAAATCCGCCATAAAGATACAACCACTGTAAAATAAATAAATTTTAAAACTTTGCAAAGTTGATAGATTTGATTTTATTAATTCGACGTCATAGCAACACGAAGCTTTTTGAATGTTATATTAAGTTCATCCAATTCAAGACAATTAAAAATGGAATAAGAACTCGAATAAATAACATAAAACCATTGGGAGTTTCTATATTACAATTAGTTTAATTTATTTCTTGTTAAAACCAACATGTAAAACATATAGCAAAAAAGGAAAATTTGTCATCAATTATTTCAATCAATAAATTATCAGGATGTTGCGACGCATACGTGTAAACCTAACTGTCAAGTTACCAATGATACCGGCTGTCAAACGGTCAGGTGATTTCTAAATGCCGATGTGTACTTTTAGCGTACGTTTCATCATGAAACCCATTGATATTTAATGATTATAGTATTTATATAATTAATAATCAATCAATAATCATCGACTAGTCTTTTATTCGAGCTCCAAACTTACATACACAAAACAATTATAAATACAGGGAAAGGAAAAATGAAATTTTTTCCCTTACCTCCAATCATCTTCACCAAAAAATGCAAAACTTCCATAGCAGCCACACTTAACTTCATTTAGCCATAAGAAATAAAGCCTAAAAGAGTTGCAAAGAGAGCATAATGCGCTACAAGAACACTTCGTTCCTAAACAAGAAGAAATAAAAAAAGAAAAAAAAATAACATGGAAAATTCAGCAAAGCTTAATTTGGTTAGGCAAAAAAAATTTGTAATGATAATAACTGGGAAAGTGATAATAATTGTGTCATAAAAAAATTAAGAAAGGTCAAAGGTAAAAGGCAAGGAAAGCGGTGATCTTTTCCAGCTCTTTTTTACTCCATCGTGATTCTTTTCCTTTTTTATTTTGTCAAGTTTAATTCAATAATCGGATTATTGATAAACCGTTTCGTATATTCGTCGTGGATCCTCAAGAATTTCTTTCGTTCATTTATAAGATACAAATTTTTTGATGAAAATGGCAGCAGGATTTCAAATTCGATATCTTGAAAATGAGCTGATCCACATTCCAGCCATTCATCATCGCTTCCATTATACATTGAATATTTGATAAATTGTTTGAGATCCAACTGAAAGAAAAAAGATGGTTGATTTTTTGATACCTCTCACTACCCTGAAAAAAAATCTTTGAAGTATTCAAAACCCGCTAATTTGCTTGCATCGGTGTATGGCGAATAGCCCTTTTGTTATGTTATTGGCAAATTATTCGAACTAGTGAAATTTAATAATTTTGGTGATAAAATGGGTATTCACCTGAAGAATACCAAATAGAAAGCTTGTGCAATAGGAGAATTCATGACAGTTACAGGTACACATCCGACATGGTTCCACTGATATGCACATCATGGCAACATCTTCCATGATGAGAATATTTATTAAATCGATACCAATACGAAATAAAACATATTTTAACTATAAAAATAAATTGATATTTTTTTCTTTCCGTTGCGTTCAATGCATTTTTGAATTTTATTGAAATAAAATGACATCAAATTGTTGAACTGTCAATGCAACGATAAACTTGCATTTGATAGCTCACGTTAGACCAATAAAACATCATAAATACCGTAATTGATTACTTATTTCTGTGTTATCTCAGAAGCATTAAGGTTTAAAGTATCATAAAAGTCACACTTACCCAAAGTTTTAACATTCAAAGCCATATAAAGTCTTTATTAAGCATGGAACAGACTTTTATCAATCACTGATCAATAAGAATGACAGTTGGGATCGGAGTTTAGACTCTTCGAGTAGCATTATTCTTAGACGTAAGCGGTAATTGGTGAGGCAGTGTGAGTTTATTCAAAGGTTCCATATGAAAAAAAACGAACATTTTTAGAGCATTCGCAATTCTGGATGCGATTTTCCGAATCAACTAATTCAAGATTTGATTGTGTACAAGTGCGCACACCATTCATGTGTTGACATATGTCATACCTGTAATTAGATGAATATGGAAATATTTTGAATGGGACAATAACGTCTTTCTCGTTCCTACTACTTCTAGCAGTTTCAATAGTTGTATGAACAATTCATAGATTACTATGTTTTGTTATCACATCTACACGTTGAAGCATACACGTAAAGAATTTCATGCAATAATGTTTCGCACATGTAATTAATTAAGGCATGGCTAATGATTAAAACAGAAAAGGGAAAGTGACTGAATTGGTCAACTCTTTTTTGCTCCCTCTAAATATATTTTTAGTGAATTGTTCACTGACTTTTGCAATGAGTTGTGTTGGTCGATGATGAAAATACTGCCTAATATGTAACATTCACTGCATTAGATACTATAGGAAATCGTTAGGGAAATGTTCCAAATGCTTAATGTACTCCGGAAGAGTTTTTTCGGATGATTGGAGTTAATTCAGGAACTTGGAGACAGAAAATATCAGACTAGTTTTAAAGGAATAATTAAGGTTGATCTTTGTTTTCTCAATTCAAATCATACGAAAAAAAGAAATAAACGATGTTTAAAAGACAATTGCAGTTATCAATGAGGTGATCATTAAGGGATATGAAAAAATATTTGGATGTGACGGAGAGATTGGGCGATTTTAAACATAGCTCGAGAAGGAGTCGTAAATGTACAGTAAAAGCAAAAAAAGATTTGTTTCATCGTTTGAAACTTCATTGTTCCAGTATTTTTGTTAATAAAGGTCGGAATGACGGAGTTTCAAATTTTTCATTTCAAAAGATCATAATGGACAATATTTCTCGTTTAGTAATGATCTAACTGAGCTCATCTTAAACTACTGAACAACCTGAACTAGCTCTTTTAAAGTAGGGACATACTATTTAATTAACATTGTAAATTTTAGGATGGAAATTATGGCCATAGCAACAGTAATCATTTATTTATAATTTACTTTCAAGAGATTATCTCCCAAGTTCCGTAACTTCTGAAGTTTTTTCTTTTGTCTTTGAAAATTTATTTATTTATTTTATTGAAAAGCTCAGTTTATGAAATAAAAAAATATGAAAAGAAAAGATATAAAGAGAAATGTGGGAAGTATGCAAACTAACATTTCTGGTACCAAAAGTTCTTCATCAGCTGCTATCGCTAATAGCAAAAAACCCTCCAACATTTGAATAAGACATACTAACTGCAACGGAAGACATTTTAATTTTACAGAATTCATTTTAATATTCAGAAAGACGATTTGGAGCACAGACATTTAACCACGCAAGCTCACGCTTTATTACAGAGATTTTTTTTAATAGGTTACTATTTTGTAATTCAAGAAAACCGTACGTTCTGGTTTTCCCGATTGTCCTAATTTTAGCCGCTACTTTATAATGATTTAGTGATATGACCGATATTATTTCTTGATCCTACGCAAAAGCTATTCATTTAAAAGGGAATTTTGAAAATCATATGATTAAATCAATTGAATTCAAAGGGTCATCATGAAATTTTCTTATTTAAAAAGTGATAAATAAATTAAATCAATCAATTTAAGACATAATTAAATAATATTTACTTGTGTTGGATCAATTTTAGCTGCAATTTCGCCTATGATTATTTCCCATGCACATGCATATTCAACAGCACCCGCATCCCATGGAATGTGCACTTCAGACGAAAACGAATTCATGCGTACGGCAAACCGATCAATCGACAGAAGACCTTCTTGTACTGTTTGCAGTGATTCTGATTTCCGGAAGATTATTTGCAATCCAGCAATAAACACCTAAAAACTTCAATTTCCCTATCCTTTATTTAAATAAAAAGTTATTAAAATTGAAAGATTTTCCTTTTTTTGATACAATATGGTAAAGTAGGATTAATCACTGAAATATTTCACACAATTTGAAAAAAAAGTATTATAATCTGAAATAGTTATTAATAGGATATATGTCAACATAGCTTTTAAACAAAAAAAAGTTTCTTTTTTCTGCAAATTTTCACAAGTTTGCGTACCAGGAAACTTTTTTTTAATGGATACTTTCAGGAAATGCTATAGGTAAAAAGGAAAATCTTTGAACTTAATGGACTTAAGTTACCAACCTGAAATCGTAAATCACGGATTTCTTGTACTATTTCTATGACCGTAATGCCAACTTTCATCATTGGACAAGTATCTACAATGAAACAATACATTAAATATTGAAATTGAAGGGAGACAACGAAAAACTATTAAACTTGCAAGTTAAAAAAAAAGAAAATGACAAACAACGAATCACCGGGATTTTCACCCACGGTTTTGACAGTATGGATAAGGCAATGTCCATGAGCCTCCTGGATTCGAATACTTAATTTCACACTCAGCGGTCGATACTTCGCAATTTCGTGTTTCACGTGTCCATAAAGTCTTCTAGAAAGTAATGCATGGGCATGGTAAGAATCCATGTCTGATTGCTGCTGCAATTTTATACAAATTTATGATATAATCATTCTCTGTCGAAAGATTTCTCAGGTAGTGAGCATTAAGTAAGGCAATGGACATATCAAATACTGATAAGTAAGAAAAATAAGAATTTGAAACATGTTAAAGTAGATTTGGAATAACTTATCCCTTTATTGCTGGACAGAACTATTCACTGGTTCTACTTAGTCTTTCAAAATTGAGAATTCTGGAACCAAATTTGAAAGAAAAAAAATATCCTTGAAACTTTAACTTTTCTTCAAGTATACCCATGCAGCATTGTCAATTGCACTGATTTCGAGATTTTTCAAACATAAGAATTAAGCTTATTTCAAAAAGCTCTATTATACGAAACCTGACTATAAGAACCGAAGTAATCGTTGATATAATTTTTGATAATCCATAAAGCAAAACCGGAAATGAATATTTCAGGTGAATGAATTGCGATCTGAAATAGTCATTAATGCTTGCTCATTTCAAGATTACATAATTTTTCAAAATATTTTATGAAATAAAAGAATGAAGTGTTAACAAGGAATACTTGGGTTAAATGATATGTCGAGGAAACAACTACCTCTATTTGCGCAGAATCAGATTCCAGCTCAAATGGATGTGCTGGATGTCGGGTTCTAGTGATTTTAATTCGTGCTGGTAAATCACTTTGATATGGAGGATATATGGGATGCCACGTATAATCATATGTAAATGTAATCTGTCTGGTTCGCAAAAAATCTAACCAACTCTAAAATAAACATTTCAAAATAAAATCTTTCAAAAATTACAAAAGTAACTTCAGATGGAAAACAGCTAAAAAGTATAATAGTTGCATTTCTTGAAAAAAGAACAAAAACAAAAAGCGGAAAAGAAAAAGGAAAACCACATAATTACTGGCTTGCATTTTATTTTCCCAAATGGATCTGATCAGGTTTTAAACATTTCCATAGTTTCAAATTACATTCACTATATTATTGAGGGATTTTCATAGTTTCAAATTACATTTACTATATTATTGAGGGAACTTCATTCAATTCATTCTAAAAGTACTACTGGAAGTATTACTTTATTCAAATCATTCTAAAAGTATAACTAAGGAAATTTCATTCAACCACCATTTTAGCAGTTAAACTTCCAGTGATCTAAAAAGATAATGTCAGAAACGATTAGATCAGGCTATAAGAAAAAATAAATTTTGAGTGATAGCAAGGTCAGATAGTTAATAAAACTTACCCCATCGAAATCAAGAGCTGTTTGCATATGAATGCTTGATTGTTTTACGGAATGAAATGAATTATCATAAAGAGTGTGTATTACAGGCGATAAGGTACTTCGTTCGGGTATATGAAATTTGATAATAACTGCTTCACTGGCGACCATTTCGGATTTACAGTGGCAAATTTGAGGACAAAATTCAGTCTTGTTCAAATTGTAACTGATTGTAAATCGTTTCGCAACAAGAGCAATCAGAAAGTTATTCGATGGATTGCTAAAATATTCATCAAAAGCATGTTTTAAAATTTTGAACATCTTTAAAATAGTTGAAAACTAACGATTTGAAAAGTTTTCTCAAGATGAGCTATACATTTTGCGTATCTAAAAAGTATTTTGGACTTCCTAGCACTAAAGTCCGAATATTTGTAGCTAACATAGTTGCTAACCAAATGTAGAAGTTGAATGACAAATTTCTACAAATATCCGTTGATCAACCTCTCAGTGTAGTTTGGAGAGAGAAAGATATGAAGGTGTCCCTGATATGGCGAATTGAAACAAAGGAACAATAATTCCCTTTGTTGAAAGCCAGACATCTTTGCTGTATATGCCCATATTGTCTTAACCCATACAATGTGCGCTCCATGAGGTAACTAATTCTTGTAATCATAAACGGTACAAGCACCCACCCACTCGGAGAAACAGACCATCCTGAGCGCCAAATCATTTCGAAGGACGCGTTTTGACAGGTCGGTTGGTTGGAGAATATCGAGGCGTGATTTAATCTTTTCGTTTTGGTTTTTGTTATTAATTTGTTGTATCGATATCGTAATTGCAAGTTCGTTGTTTTCGAAAGCGAGACATTCACTAATAGTTGTTGCATATTACTGATGTAGGTAATGATATACGTACCTTGCATCCACCCAATTTTTATCGTTGGTAACAAAAATGAATTTCGCGTTAGTAAATTCTATCCGATAGTTCCAAATTTGTGGCACAAATTGTGCCAAATCTTCCGTATAATTTGCCGAAACTTCGCTTACAAAGTCCTGCGATATTCATTATTATGAGGATACACATAGGATTCATCAGTTCGATTCAAATCCTTGAGTTACAAAGAACTGAAGTATAATGAGTGAATGAATATAAGTTAGACCGGAAAATTGGAAGAATACCTGCATGAAGGCAATGTGGTCCCAAGCGCACCACATTGTAACTCGATTCATTTTCATTAAAATTTCACATTTTTGAAGCTGTCCGTATTGTTTTGGAACGAATACATTACACTCCATGATCAATTCCTCATATGAAATCAATTTCCGGAATCCAGAAGTTGGCAGAAATTGTACATCTTTCATGATGAATCGCATCGTCGTTTTGTATCCTTCTTCGGCAATCACCAACGGGTTTTCTACCTTTAATTTGCAAATATTGAAAGAAAAGCGAAACTTTTAGTCTTAATTACCAGAGTTATTGATGGCTTGGAATTTCAATTAGCTTAGAACTTCAGCGGATTTCAAATTGCTAAGCAAAAGACTTCTTAGGAATCATCCACGATGTCAGCTCATAAATCATCCTGTTTGATCATTTGATTTTCGATCAACTGATCAAATCTAGTTAACATGTACCATGGCTTACTTTAGATACCTGGAAAAATACTCTGATAGGGATGATTAGATTAGTATCCTAGAAATGCAGTACTAATCCCATACTTTTATTGATAATCCGTTTTTGATGATAACAGCCACAGTATTCAGTTCGTCATGTCGCATGAACCACAAATTTATCGTTGTCCTACCGTTCATCGCTAGCGTAATATCCATTATCAGTGGTATTTTACGCTCATCACTCTCCGGCAATTTACTGAGAATGGTTTAAATTGGACAATATTTAGATTTGATAGTAAAGCTGGAATTTTACTAAAGCTAACTAATGTATAATATGTGTATCATTCAAATGACAAAAGAGATAAGAGAAATAAGCAGGTAAAGCGCGTTGTGAGATCATGTTTATTCGGCATGTGAAAATATTATCTTTTACACAAATCTTATCTTGACGGATATCAATTACTAACTAATGTCTAATAATTAATTATCTTCTTTAAAATCATCTCCAGAGATGGAATCAGCATCAAATTGAAGAAATTGTTTCTTCCAAACGTACGTGGGTGTAGCGTCAGTGAAATCAGCCGGAAAAAAGTAGCTGACGAAGGCAACCCGACATGCTTCAGCCCATGGACCATATGCAATGGCGACATTTTCGCCAAAATCAGCATTCAAGTCGCAAATTGGTTCTGATGATGGATCAACTAAAATACTTGTCACTAGTAACTTCTAAGTTTATCAACCTGCTTTCAATAAATTCGGATTTTCGTTTTCTTCTAATTTAAATATGCTATTGAATAGATGTAATGCTGTTTAAATTAAATATTCTGCCGGAAAATGCATGAAAAAAAAACCAAATAATGTTGTTTCAGTTTTAAAGCTTAAAATTACAACACTTCATTTCATCGTTCATTTGTGCATATTCACTTTCAAATCGTAATTTTAAGTTCGAATCAGTTTGATTTAAGCTTGATAACCGCTTAAAAAAGAAAAACAATTTTTTATTGCAGTTAAAACAGATCGTTTTGATTTTCATGCTTTGTGTTTACTTTGTTGTCTGTACGAAGTGAATGATATTACTTCCATTTAAATTTGTTGGATATCATTAAAAGAGAAAAAAGTCTCCATGCCTTTTGTCAAATTTAAACCAAGTTTAATAGTTATTGTTTAGAAACGGGAATTGCATATCGGATACAAACTATTTCTGGCAAATTTTAAAAGACAAATATTCCTGATGTACTTCAAAATAGTGAAATCAATGTGGTCGTTTCATTGCAATGCTATAATCATTCCATCTTGCCAATTAATTTACGAAAAATTTGAAAAACTTAGTTCTTGAAATAAAACTCGATAATACCAAAGATACTCTGGCGATAAACAGCTTTCAGTGTAGCATTCTGAAGAACTTTGAAACCACTTCCCATTGTTCGAGGTGCGTTGTGACGCTTCCACAGATTCCGTGGATCAGTCTCATCATATTCCTCATTGTTGTTTAATGAAATTGAAAAGTTTGAACCACTAATCGAACATACCAATAACATAGCATTGCTCACTTGTTCCAGTCGTCCAGTAACTATAAATTTCCGTTCTCTTCTTAGTGTGACGGAAAAAGAATTTTTTCCCTAAACGAGGACATTTTTTCCAAACCACCTGAACATTTTCCTCTGATATAACTTGGAGTGAAATAACTAACACAGGACAAATGTTTGCGAGATTAGCGCAATAATTTCCATGAATGAATGTAAAAAATGATGAGATTTCTACTTCTCATTTGAAAAATGGCATTTTTTGTTCCATTATTCTCCTTCGGTACTGACTGAGGAATAAATGATGTAGTTCGAACTTAGTAGCTAGTTTTAGCTAGCAATTTTATTTTAGCAATTTTATTAATAAAACTAACAAAATCAACTTATTTCAAAAAGCATTTCTCTTTTCAAAATCGAATATTATGGGGCAGCAAACGATGGTCGCCAGAATGGGAATCAGATTCCAAACAAATCAGATCCCAAACAATCAATTCTGAGATGGAATCAAATTCCAAATAACCATCGCAGGATGGAATCAGATTCCAAATAGTCAATTGCAACATTAAATTCAAATGTTTCTGGTCATTTGGCAACTACACATTTAAGGATGCTTCAATATTTGAAAGAAATGCTCCGTGTTACCATATGCATACGTTAGACTTCCGTTTATTGCTATGTATGACTCAGTTGTTATAACGTGGATCTTGACGAACGTTAAAACTTATGCATATTTAAAGGAATATAGTAATTCTGTGTAGCCCTTCTGAAATAATGCAAAATTAAAACCAACAGTTAGCTTACATAACGTTTTATGTGAAAAAATGACAAGCGTAGTGGGTAGCAAACGATTTCCAACATATACGTGAACATTTCTGCTAGACATACGTATTGTACCAACAAACGCCCAAAAGTTTTTCAGAAATTTATCATTCTTCCCTGGAACAGTAGGTATTTATCATTCTCCATTATTGTTTCTTAAATATATTTGATTGTCAACTGATCACTTCCTAACTTGTCATCCTTTACTCCTTCTTAATTATTTTGTTTTATCAATTTCATTCTGCTCCATAAAACTTTTTTTCTGGCACTTGTTATATGCATGGACTGTGTTATATGTATTTGAAAAAGTACTCGATATCGATTTTCACTGGTGGATTCTGCAAAAAGTATCATTCTCGAACTTACAAACCGTAGTCAAAGCAGAAACAGAAGTTTAAGATCTCATTGAAGAAAAGGATAAATTTAACCAATTTCATTAACATAATTTGGCAAATTTTTTAACAGAATTTTTCATTGACCTTTCAAACTCCAACCTCAAAGCTTCAATCTTCAAATTTCAAACACTAAATTCTAAAAAAAAAAAACTGACTTCATTCCCAAATTGCATCCAATTTCAAAAGCCAAATGACGTATTTATCACGGAGAGAGGAAACAATGAAAAGGATTTACTTTTTACTGGATTTATTTTTCCATCCCTTCTTCATTACATTAAATAAATTAACAATTAATTGATTAAGTTAAGCAGTTAAATTCCACTTAAAACTACAAATTGCGTGCTACAGAAAATGATACGTAGTATTTTACGTTAAACTAACAACTTTTTCACTTTTTCGTGAATGTGTCAGATATAACAGTCTAATTTTCCTAAATTATTAAGAGATTTCTCAAAATAAATTACATATGAAAATTAGTTTTTCAACAGCAATAATAACGGTGATAAGAGGTGACAACACCTTCATTTGAATGCAAAATTTCATCGGTATACTGTTGTTGTGAAATTGTCGTGAAAAGTTTTTCAAATTTAGGATCTTTCTTTAACTTCCGATATGCTTCCAAACGATTGTATATGTGAATACGTAATCCATTCAACGTCAAACACAAACGACCTTTCAAGCTAGAATTCCGAAATTTGGATAGGATTTTGAATGTTTCAATTTTTCTTAATAATGGAGAAGAAAAAAAAAAGGTTAATTATTTACTGCATTTGATCATTCGCTAAAGACAGAATTGTATAAATAAACATAAATATATGTTTGTGAAACAAAGTAAGTTTGATTAAATTTGAATCTAGCAGGCCTAGTTCAAACTTAATAAAGCCTAGTGGAAGAATAATACTTCAGAAAACAAACCCTCGCGTATGAAGATCCACCAATTTGATATGTCGCCAGTAGGCAAAGATAAGATAGCCATCATTACAAAAAATAGTATAATCTTCGCATATAAATATGAAATGGCGAAACATTACCTTTCCCGCTATCAAAGAGATCGATAATGAGCCTTAAAAGATAAGTGGTGAAGAACGGGAAAGAGAATCTTAAAATTAAAAAAAAAGTGTGAAGAATAAAACTAAACTTATGCGTCTTACTTATTAATTACCACTAAGGAATTTGACGTTTACAGTTTGTGGAGAATGAAACGTTTTGAGATTCAATGTTCATTCCATCCTTCGATACGCTTTAGTGTTTGGAGCAAAACTTACATGTGGGAAAAAATTTTTTCAAAGTAAAGAGTAAGACAGTCGAATAAAAGAACCGCTAATTGCAGGTTAAAACCTGAAATCCATTTATACGAGATTTTAAGATTTTAAGTGCAGTACGTACAGGTGAAGTCTGCATAAGTAAAAGTGAAATTCCTACAAGATAAAATGTTTACGGATTTGACAATCACATAAAACTAACCTAATTTCAGGACGCATTTCCATCCACATTTTCGAGCTATGTATGTTAAAATAAGTGCAGCAGTAGGTCCCATAACACGTGATAGGTAGAAAGTCAAAAAAATAATCCAAGAGCAAAAAAGAACGAGAAAGATAACACTTTGACCTGATACATTGTTTACAAAATTCTGAAAGGGAAGAGGTCAAAAGCATTTGTAAAATGGCTAGTGACTGGATGTGTAGATGAAAATGACAAGGAAATAGATGTGACATTGACTAGAAACTGGAAATGAAACAGATGTCATATTTCAGGAAAGAACAGAAAAGCTATAACTGGTATAAGCATAGCACTTGAATGTTTCTTCAGAAAAGGGCAGAACAGCTTGTGAAAGGATGAATGAGGAAAAAATCTGAGTGAAATTTGAAAAAAAACAAAACGAAATGGATGTTATAAGAGAAAACACGGGCAAGAAAACTGAAAGCTAAAAAGAAAGTGATCAAATTAGAAAAAAAAGCACGAAAAAAATTGAAAAACCGAAATTTTTTTAAGAAAGACGAACGATATTTGAGATATTTGATATCCATCGTATTACAGACTCAAACATAGTGTAAGGAGAGTTTAAAAGTGTTCGGAAGAAGAACAAAATTAAATTCGACAGATCGCGGAAACGAGAAAACAGGAGAATGATAATCGAAGCATACAGCAGCCATTTTCATACCAATCAAAGTGGATTTTTCGGAAGTGTTTTTCTGACGGAGAGTTTTATTCAAGTTTTTTGAAATAGATTTATGAGATTTAAAACTAATTTTAAAGCTTCAGACTCTGGTAGGGAAAGGAAACCCTACAGATTATTCGAAATTTTTCGGAAGTTTCTCAGTCGGTATACTGTTGAGACTGAGGTTTTCATTGCTGCCTGGTCGGAAAAAACTTCTATAGTCTTCCAAGTAGTTTTGCACACCTTGGTTTCATTGCTTACTGCTTAATGAATAGCGTTGGGCAGTTAAGTCGTGTCGTGGGTGAGCCCAATTTTAAGATATTGTAGAGATTAAAGGTATTTATTTATGAGATAGTATACCACTGGAAGTGATCGGTGGTATTTTGAGGTCGTATAGAATCGATGGTATTTTTGAGATAGGGTACTAAGGGATGAAAACAGAGAAAGTAGAGATTGCTGAGGGATGAAAATAGAGAAAATAGAGATTGCTGGTATTTGTAAGATAATAGATATGCGAAAATTTGAGTGTGATTGGAAGGATTCAAGAGGTAATGTGATACTGAAGATTGAAAATTAATTGGAAAACCGAAAAGATAAGGCTGATAATATTAACAATGGTGCATGGTAGCAGAGATTGAGAGCAAGTAAGAGTTGCAGGAACTGATGGTATCTATGGAATGTTTATGATAGCTGCAAAGTAAAATCATTAGGAATAACTGGAAATTTTTGGTAGCACTGAAAAGCGAATGATGGAATTGTTTGAGCTTTAAATTATACTTCATTTAAGAATAGTTTTCGATTTCAACGAATGTTACTTTTGTATCGATGTTAAAGTGAACATTACAGGTATGGGTATACAGGGATTATGGCAGGTACTGGAACCTGTAGCTGAGCCGGTAATCTTGGAATCCCTCGAAGGAAAACGTCTTGCAGTTGGTTTGTCCTTTATTTTTATTTCTATGAGCTTTTGCGAAATTTGCAGATTATTTCAAATTATCGTGAACAAGAAAGACATTAGAGATTGATTGCTATGCTTTGGACGTAAATAACGTCAAATACTTTGGATGGCGCGAGCACTCTCGCGTTATTTGACAATAAAGATATTCATTTTTGTGTAGAGCTTGCACTAACGTAATTCGTATTTAGATACTCTAGATAATATGGACTACTCCGTATTTTAGACTGTTTTGATGAAAATTTTTGTGGGAATAAAATGGAATACCCTAAAATTGCCTCAGAATATATCAATTCCTTATTATCATTATTACACTGAAATTTTCTACTCATTATAGATATTTCAATCTGGCTTCATCAAGCAGCCTATGGTTACTCGGAACATCAGCATAATGCCAGATATCCACATTTGTCACTAGTGCTACGACGTCTGGCGAAACTTTTATTTTACAAAATAAGGCCACTGTTTGTTTTTGATGGCCCAAATGTGCCCATATTCAAAAGGAAATTGCTGGTATTTCTTTCACTATTACTGGATATTTGAAGATTTTAGCTTCGAAGATTACTTATTTGCACGAAGGAAATAATGAATTTGACAATTGAAGATATTTTTAAATTTGAGATTTTGTTCTTTCTGAGGCTTTTTTTTCAAGCAATTTTAAGGTTTCTAGATACTATATTTCCTTCAAGGCAGAATAGTCAGATTAATATGGCTAAGTCAATATCTTCCTCTGGATCGGTTTTTGATGGATGACTCACAATCCTTTTGGTTGAGAAAATGTTTTTTTAGAAAACGGGAATTCAGTAATAAAATAGACAGATCTACTAAATGTCGTTGGATATCTTATATATCAGGTAAAAGATTTTAGCGCGATCGACAAGTAAAACGTTATGTGGAAGAACTAACGATGACTAAAGCACAGAAACATGTCCTACAGCAGCTAGCCTCCTCACAGCTACGTCTGTACTTTTTCTTATCTAAAAGAACTTTAACATCGGGAAAGGGAAGATGTAGAGTGTAGTTTGTATTTTATATATTATTCTGATGTCATCTAGTCCTTATCTAATTTAACTAATAGATAAGTCTTAAACAGGAGCAAAAATATTAATAACAATAAGCAATAGTATTGCTATGAGTTAACAGTTTTTGAATGATTGCTCTGTCAAAGTACTGAGGAAGATTAGGAATCAATGGATTGATTGTTGGGGTTTGGGAAAGGAAATCATTCAAAATCACAACTTAGCACCTTTAACATTCCATGGATGATTTCTAAGTTTTCACTTTTTTTCTTTGTAAGAAAAAAAACCTTTCCCTTTGCAAACATATAAGTCGCTTATTTGGAATATTTTTTCAGACGGTGGTGAACAACGAGTTAATGAATTAAGCGAGGTATTTGTTTCACAAACAAAAAAACGCCGAGATGTTGATTTGTTCGATGCGTCGATTCCATCAACATCAAAGGACGAAATGTTCGTTAGAATAGTCTTCAGGATATTATTTCGTTAAAAAACCAAAATAAATAAAGACTTTATATGTACCAAATACTTGAGTCTTAATGATGTTCGAATCTTTAGGATCCAAGTATTTGGTATATATAAAGATAAATTTATTCGTAAATTTTTACGAAGTTCTCTTAAGGCAGTTTATAGGATGCGACCGTCTATTCTCTTTTGAATGTATTTGATAACTGCTTCGTGAATTTCCTAATAGGTTCCTCCATCTTCCTTTAAGTTATCTAGAGTGCTACACTAAAGTAAAAAAGATGGAAAGAGCAGTAAGTGATGTTAATTTCGATTTTTAACGACTTTCCTGTCTTCTTTTTGGCCCGTAATCACTTGGTAAGAATTCATTTACTTGGATTTAAACAAAAAATTAACCTGCACATAACGTAAACCTTGGGACTCATTTGCAAATCACATAATCGAAAATTCTACTTGTGGTATTAAGGAAAAGCACTGTTTTATCTTTTTAAATAGAAAAAAGAAAGGAAGGGTAAAATTCATCAAAATCAATTCCAGAAAATATAAAAATACGTTGGATGAGGAAACTGTGACGACATATTCATCTTTTGACTCATCACGGTCATCTGAATTCGATCAAATAGAGTTTGAAAACCTAACTACTCGCGATGAGCGCGTTGATTATTTGTTAGCTATCCGGGATAAAGTTAGAGGTCTCAAATTGAGAGAGGTGAAACAATTTTGTTTAAAATTCCTATAAAGTTTTGCAGTGACTGAATTTTTCACTACCTTTGAAAAAATGGGATTTCAGGTTCCGGACGACTCAAAAGCTTTTAGTAATTTGCAAATTGACAGACTGCTGAAAAGAAATCAGATAAATGAGCAGCTCCAGTTGGTACAAGTTTCCTTTAGTTCCGAAATTTAATTTTTTTGTAATTCCTTTCTGTTTAAATTCCTCTTTTTGTAGAAGATAATAGAGAATCGGAATTTTATCCTTCTGCTAAAATAAACTGATAACGCTTATTTTACATATCCATTATTGCAATTTTTATATCTACAATGACCTGACCTTACATCCATCCATTTCATATTGCGTCACCGCTAGTTTTTCCTTTCTACCTTACGTGGTTAAAACTTTGCTCAGTTTATATTTCGCTTTTTTTAAGTTAAAGGATGAAGCTTTGAAACTAAGGGTATTCTCGGAGGATGGGCAACAAAGTTCCTCGAGTAGCAATATCAAATTGGCAGCAATGGAAGGCTTGGACAGAGTGCATATAATAACAGATGACAACGAAGTGCAAATAGTATGCTTACTGAAAATATCTTGAGCAGTTTTCTTTGAGTATCAGTGGGCAAATATACTCGAAGTGTATGCAAGACCTTCAATTCTCATTATTTTACTCCTGACAACATTGAGGCTTTAAAGCACAGCGGTAGCAGAACTCTCCGACAAGTTTTAATTGAAGTTCAAGCTTGACCATATTCCTATGGCAGCATTTCAAGAGTTAATTAGTTTTAGTTCATTATCATTGCTAACATAATGTTTTGTATAATCTGTTAGGTCAATAAACTTGTAATTGAATGTATTCTTCAGAAATAAGCTCAAAATATCGAATGTTTTCAGATTGATGAAGAAAAAAAGGTGAAGAAGAAAGTTTTAATGGACTCACTGGCTTGGCCAGCATTCCTAGAAAAAATTAAAGTGGAAAAGGATGAAAATGCGAAGAGAGTGTTTTTTCTCATGGGGTGCATAAATTTACTTCTCTTATCTGTTTTCTGAATATTAAACTTTTATTTTTATCATTCTGTTGATTTTCTGCCAAATTCGATCTTGCTTTAGAAGATGAATAGTAAGATTCTCACTTTTTTTCATAATGCTGAAAAAACAACTTTTTCACAATACTGAAATACTTGTTTTAATTGCAGTAATAGTGCTATGGGAAAAGAGAAATTTCAAACGCAAGACTTTTTGCATTTCGGTATTGCTTATATGGCCATATGTTCATTTAAAGAGAAATTATTTCGTAGAACAAAGTCATAAATCAAATTCTGGAGGTTTTTCTTGTAAAGTCACTTTCAGGCTGATAATTCGGATGATCTCAAAGTTGGAGGTTTCCCTGATGATGATGATTACGATAATGATGACGCCTTGCAGCAGGTTTGAGAATAAATAGATCTAATTTTAGTATTAATCTTTTAATCTGTCGGAGATCTGAATTAATAAAAACGGATGACCGGTACATTTAGGCCATATATGCTTCACTTGTTCAAAATTCAGCCCAGAAATGCAGCAATTTCCAAATGACTGTGCATGGCTACAATCATGAATCAAAAGGAGATATGATCGAGCGTTTACGCACAACATTCACTGAAAGGAGCAAAGGTATCTCTTTAATTTGTTAACTTATTCTCTTATTTTTTCATAAGTAATTGTTTAAGGTCTTTGATGACTTTGAAAAAATTTTATAAAAGCTTGTTTCAGAAAGTATCAGGTCATTGATGTATTATGTTTGTATATAATGATGGTTTCTGGGTATGGGTAGTTTCTACGTGTTTTTTTTCTAAAACTTGTCAGGCATACAAAATAGTTCTTTATTGTCTATAGCTCACTGCCTGTCTATATTTCTTTCAATGTGAATTGAGTTTGCCAATCTTTTAGATTTACACCACGATACATGGTCATTGTCAAGCGAAACCAGTGATGACTTTGTTGAAGTGCTTTCTGAATTATCAGAACATTTTTCCGAGAAAGTCGATGACCCTTCATCTAGTACGAAAAGTGTCAAAGATTCGACAGAATCTGCACCAAAGGAATGTCTCATTAACGATAAGGAATGCATCGGTGAAAAGGTAAGAAAGGATTCGTTGTGGAATTTTCAGTTCTTTAGTTCTGTTCTTATTTTTTGCTGTTTTTATTTTTTTCTGTTTTTATTTTTTCCCTCTATTTTTATTTACTTTTTTTTTCAGTTCTTTCCTTTTATTTTTATTACTTTTTTAATGCTTCTTTTGATACTCCTTTCTTTTATTCCTGCATTTGTAGTTATCAGGTAATTACATAGAATTTTATCAGTGAGTCTTTCTTTTCTTCGCTATGATGTAAGCTACTTTAATTTAGCAAATTGTCATAACATTAATTGCAATCACTACAGGTAGTTACTGAAGATATTTTAGAACAGAAATGTTGACAACGCACAAGAAGAATCGGTAGCTCAAAGTTCGTCGATACGCATTAATCCAGTCGATGATGCAGACATTTTTGCTTCGACACGAGAAGAAGGAGTTTATAAGGATTGTCAGGTTTTTCGTTCACTTCTTAGTTTGTGTAACTTGAATAATTTGCTTCTTATCACACCAAGTTAAGTTTTTCGGGAATTCGAATTTTCTTTTTTCAGGATCTTTTGCGTATTTGCGGGATACCGTACGTCATTGCTCCCGGTGAAGCCGAAGCTCAATGTTGTGAACTTGAAAGACTGGGTCTCGTTCATGTATGTTTCTTTTTTCAATAACTACATTAGCATTTTTCGGATGTTGCAACCTCACCTCTAACTACTGACTTAAAAGTATGCTTCATCTGACAAATAGCAAAAGCACCATCACAATGTAACAAGAGCCTGTTAGAATGGAACGATTTTAACAAATACCATTGTAAAACGCATTTAAAAAGACCTCTTGTAATTCCAGCTCTTTTAGAGCACGAATCTTGTAATCGAACCATCCTGATGAAGAAATTATTATTAAAAATAGAATGCTTTTTCATAGGGAATTATCAGCGATGATTCCGATGTTTGGTCATTTGGAGCCGCTATGGTTTACAAAAATATGTTCAATCAAAAGCGAAGGTTACAAATGTACTCTATGGAAACTATTCATAATCAATTAGGTGAATTCATAATCAATTAGATAATTTCCATCGTTTGACCAGAAATATAAATAATGGTTTGGAGCTCATTTTAATTGTTCACGTGGTTCAAACAAATTGCATCCTGCTTTGTTGCGTAAGTCTGATTTCAGTGTATGTAATTCTAGGCTTGTCACGTTGGGAAGCAGTGCAAATAGCTTTACTGTCCGGTGGGGATTATACCAGCGGTTTAGGAGGTGTTGGAGTCGTTGCAGCATTGGAACTGATTTCAGAGTTTGCCACTGTTTCGCGACAAGTAGATACTGAACCTTCTGAACAGGTTTTGTGCTGTGGTTCTTTGAATTTTTTTCTTCCGATGCTTATGACTGTTGTCGTACATACTATTTTGGAATTTTACCTTTACATATTTATGCGAAATATTTGTAAAGATGCAAAGTCAATGAAGCTGGTTTCATTTTTTTTTTGCCATATTTTTTCGAACTATTGCAGGCTTTTGAAAACTTACATCGCATTTCGGCGTGGTTAAATCGCCATGGTAGTTGGAATGATTTGCCACCAAGTTGTGGTTCTAACAATGAGCAGGATATGCAGAAAAAGAAATCCATGGAGAACACACGACGGTTGAAGTTAAGACGATTAATTGAGAAAAATAACGCTACTGAAACCCTGGAGGCGGTATGTTTCTTCGATACTTATTTTAATGGAAACGTTTATTGATAGCAAATTGATAACTCTCATTTTATAGTAGTTTTCACTTAAACTACATACTGGTGGTTATGCAATATTTCGTTTTCTAGACGAGTCATCCACCTCGACAGTCACTTCTGCTATAAGATGTATCCATTGGGATTCGATGGATTGACTGGTAGTTGGATTTTAGGGAATTATAAAGCTTGCCATTATTCAGAGTAAGAAATAGGGTGAGGTACTTGTAGAGGAGTTACATACGAAACAATGGAATTTATGTAAATGAGATTTGAAAATGAACGAATTATGAGAGAGAGACAAAGTTAGAACAAATCTGTTACTTGTCTAACTCGAAATAAGTGCGAAAAAAAAACCTTTTAGTTCCCTTCTCGTGAAGTATTCAACGCATATGCAAAACCTTTGGTTGACAATTCAATGGAGAAGCCAAAATGGCGGAATATTAATACCGAAGAGTTGGAATCATTTGTTTGGGAGAAGTTGGGATGGGATAGGAAGCATCTGGAGAAGGTAGCGATAAAAAAATTTCTTTTTCTGCTTTAATTTTTAACGGTTATGTAATTTTTTTAAACATAATTTTATACCCATTATACACATCATGATTTACCCTACTTGAAAAATGTGATCATTTTCTACTGACAATCCACCTTCACTCTTCTGGAATATTAGGTTGAGTAAAAAGAGACTGTCCTCTGTTCGCTATTCATCCATTTGTTTTAATTAATAAGCTTAAGTCTATGACAGTGAAGTTTTAGCAAACAAATCACTCATTGCTGAGGTGGAACGAGTATTTGAATCCGGCAGCTGGTGGAAGTGGGCAGTCGTACCAGATGCATATCACATCATTTTCTCATCGTTTGCAAAAATCTGAACAAGATCAACGTTTATTTCTGACAGCGCGAGTCAAGGCTGCCCTACAACGTTTAGTTACTATTAAAAGTATGCTTGAATTTCGGTTGCACGTCCTTTTTTTTATTTTCATCTTTTCAATTTTTACTCGCATTTTTCGTCCATTTTTTCTTCGTATACCTTCACGTTTCGTGTGTGTGTGTTTTTTTTTTTTCTTCCGCTATATCGTCTTCAGAGAACGTTGTATTTCTTGGATGTAATTTGATTCATTTTAAGGTACCTTCATTTTTTTTTTCAGACTCTCAAAATCAACCTTTATTGGGAAGTGCTGAAAATAACTGTGCTGCAGAAATGAAGGTAGCTTTTATACTGAAGTACTCTAAGCAATTTACGATTAAAATGTCGCTGATAGGGAGAGTTGAATCAGGGTAAAGAAGTTTCTTGAGGTATTTCATCTTGATATTTGGTAATCCACTGCACTATCATTTATTAAAAAGTACATTTTTGAAGGACCCCAGAGGAATGACGGGAGATGGACATTAGTGAAATTGTTGTTGAAGGAAATGGAACTCATCTAAAGGTTATGAACCATTTCCAGAAGATGAGAACAAATAAAAAACTGAAAAGGAAACGACCAATTAAGCCTGTTGTGGGAAAATCGGCGAAAAGCGGGAAAGGGTCGACCACTGCTCTGATGAATAAACGGAAAAAGTTAACTGGAACGAGAATTGCTGAAAATAATTTTGCTTCCGGAGAATTACAGTTATCAGAAGAAAGTTCTGATAATGATACTTGTTAAATGTTCATTCGAAGGAAAAAACGTCTGTAGAATATTAACCAGAGTAAGTGGCAAATATTGTGGATTTGAGGAAAGGTTTAATTTAAGGAAATTTAAGTGATATTGTAAGGAGAGTTCCCTTATGAATTTGTCATGGAAGTTTTAATACGCAAAAAACAGACTGAATTAAATCGGTTAAATTCCATCTCGATAGCAGTCAGTAAAATGGACACTATAAACCAATGCACCAACTGTGACCAACTTTCAGTGTGTCCTAAAGTATCTTAATTCTTGTATTTTACATTTTTGCCAGTTTCAGAACCTTTTTTAAGAATTTGACGATGACCTTCGCAATAGTTTTTCTTTCTCTGTTCATGGAATCCTCTGATGGAATCTTCATGAATCCTTTGAAATCTTTCGGAATTTCCAGAATTTTTTGGAAAAATGGAATTTTTGGGATCTTGCTCACCTTGGTCAAACAATTCCTTCTTTTTTTAACCATAGCGGTCCTTCCCATCGCAGTTCTTAAATTTAAAGTTTCATGAGAAAGTGCATTTGTTGCCATATCAACTGGGTTGTGCTTACTTGAAATATAACGAAATAAGAATTTCATATTTCTTTGGCTCAATTTTATACAATTCTTACTAGTAGTTTGGAATCATCTTTTATATAATGTAGCGCACATTTGAAATTTGACCGTAAGTTTATTATGTTTTTCAGATCCAATTACTTTATTGCAAACTGCTGTCCATATTGCAATGAATATTGCTAATAATTCTAATCAGGATACAGGGACCTCTTATTGGGATGATTCGAGCTTAGCGAAAATCAAGGATGATTCTGCTATTTTCGTTCAATGGTTGAATTAGTTATAGTTGTTGAATCCATTTTTCCTTTGATTGGTCCTGCTTTCTGAACCCATCCTTGTATTTGACATAGCGCAGTGCAATATTATGAGGACCTTTGCAATAGAATACATAAATATTTCCTTCTCCCACAATCATTTGTCTATGCCTTGTTTGAAGATAGTTAAGGCAAGCATCTTTCTCTCAGACTTTCCATTCGTTGTTTGTGATTGGGATAAGGTTTAAATTCATTGTCCCAATAATCCTTATTACATAAGACACAAGATCTTTTTGTCTTACTATCTTTGGGAATTTTCTTTAAATTTGTAGTCTTCATAAACCATTTGTTCTGAGCTGCCTGATTCAGCTAAAGCAGAAGCTTCTCTTCTAGTGCTACGTGAGATTCGTTTAGCTCAGACTCCGTTGATTTCCTTTTCACCACTAAAGACTTCTAGTCATTTTTTCGTTCCTTCGACGTTATCTAATATCCAACACTGCAATCTAGAGTGTTCTAGATCCTCACTCATAGCTTCTAACTGTCGAAGTATTTTTCCAATCGCTTCAATTTTCTATTCTCGTTCACTTCTGTTAAAGGAATGTAAATCATTATAAAATGATTCTTTTAATAGATGATACTCCAAATTTTTTAATTAAAAATCTAAGTTTCGTTGTCATAGTTCGTTGGAAACAGGATCATAGTCTCTGGTGGCTTAAGAAGCATCTTCTTTCAGATAGAAAAATCAATTTTGGAATATCTGGTACAGCTTGAAAATGCACTGTAGCATAAAAGCTGCTCTATAATTCTCTTCAGTTTTTTCGTCACTAGTGAATGTTGGGAGTGGCAATTGAAGTAAATTTACTGTTGTCTCACAAGCTGTTTGGGATGACACTTGTTGTCGGGTTAGTTTTTTATTTAGTCTTGGCTCAGGCGCTGAAATAGTGCTAATTCGTAATCATTATTGTACATAGAGTTATAATAGCATCTCTTTCGTCCTTTATTCATTTTAAAATACCTAAGATGGAAAATTTTTGTATTTTTGGAAGTATCCTGCGCAACGTGACACAGAACTGCAAATTTTTCTTTACTTCTACCTCAAAATTGGATACTTGAACTAATAGATAAACCAACAATGTTAGCGTAGCATAATAATTAGGAATTACAAACACAACACTTTAAGCTAGTTCCAAAAACGCCGCAAGATGAATTTCGAGAACATCAATTTGGCGAATAAGAAAAAGGAAGAATGTCCTCCTTCTATCTGCAGGGTTTATATGTACATCCTTCAAAGATTGGTTTTATGATTACAAGGATTAGCGCCTTTGTTAGTTCATGCTGATAAAGCGCTCCTTATTGGTGTACATTGGTAAAGCTCTTTGTTAGCGTAAAGGTGTAGGACGCTTAGGGTATATTGTTAAACATTGAGCACATGCATAATTCTATGTAGTGATAGCGCCCTACTCATATAGAAAAGGCTTTGGATGATTTTAATCTTAGTCACAATCCAACTTAGTACATGCATATTAGTACATCACTACACATTCACTTATTATTCTTTATATTTTCCTTTACCACGGAACTTCGCGTCTGTACGCGACAATATGTTCATCCTCGCATTCTTTCTTCGACACTCTTCGCATTTTTTCTTTTTTGCAGGGTTACGAATTCCTGAATATTTTCCAACCATTTTTCGTTGATTGGTTCGAGTGTACCAAAGTTCAGTTTCTTTCTTCGATAATTCTTTTCTTGGACCTCATACTGTTGACTTATTCTTTTCTTGGCAGATGGCGTCAGATCTATGCCTTTGATTTTGTCGTCCAGTTTTGCTTTGCTGGTTGCGTTGGTAGACATCTCTCGGCTCATGGCACCAAATAATACATTGCCATGCAAGTTTTTTGACGAATGACACAGACTTTGGGAAAGGTTTTACTAAATGATGATTTAATTTTTGTATACGTTGCAAAACAATTAGAGATATCACGATAAACTTGATCACTGGGTTGTTCTTCGTTCTGTTCATAAGGAAATTTTGGTAGGAATTTGATTAAGGTCGTTTAATAAGGGCTTGATGATGCATAGATGGTAGTACTGAGTTGAACCGAATCGAAGCGCGCTGTTAAGCGAATGATTTGAGTGAATCGGTGTGAGTTTTTCATGGTTGTTCCAATTCTTTATAAATTGGCAGTTGATTTAAACATTGTTACCTGGAATATAATTTGGTTATTCGATTAAAGATCTTTATAAAATTATTTGATTCTAAATTTCACCATGAAATATCTGTAATTCCTACATATTTCAGTCTAAACTATGCTGAAAAGCAAACATAAGTGCATTTAAAACAGTGTGAATTCCTTCGGAGGAATCCATCTGTTTTGATTAATTCGTAGATTTTCCATTTGTCACATAAGTATACACTTTATAAAGATATACAATTTGAAATTGGATATGATTTCTACCAATTTTCGAAATGATTTTCTGTGTGAATGTACATGGTGTGTATGTCTTGATTTCTAGTTTTTTTCCTAACGTTTTCTTTTTCCTTGTTTTATTAAAGTGTGTGTGCACTTATTGGACTTTTTAGGTGCTTGATGGAAGAAGCACTGGAAAACTCGAAGTGCTTTAAGCGTTTAATAACATCAAGAACTTATCGAGCAATCGTAATTTATTGTTAAGGTATGGACTGTCTTAATAACAAATTACGACTGTTCAAAACTGCTTGAAAAATTCTCATTCATGTGGAAAGAAAAATTATGCTTTTGTTCGTTGTGAAATTTTGAGCTTCCATTATTTATATATATTATGTACATTATGTTATATATATTATATATTACATTATGTTATATATATTATGTACATAATTTATATATACATTGTATATATATGTATATATATATACATAATGTATATGTAAATATAAATATAAATGTTATATGTATATATATATATATATGTATAATTAAGTATACATTATATTGTATATTCAAATTTTGAGAGTGTAAGCTAGTGTTGGAAAATACATATTGAGAAGCGAAATTATGTAAGGTAGCATTTTATTTTTACAGCAATGGTTTATGTTTACAACATCTATTGATTTACATGTAAAGTGTAGGCTCATCCTGTTTTGTGTTCTGTCTGTTTATATCTACTACAATATTGACCTTGCCTTGCTGCAATGTAAATTCAATAAAATTACGTATAGCATATTGATATTATTATCGATGTAAGTCGACTTATCTTACTTGATTCTTACTATTTTTGCAATCTTCACTTATTTATAAATGTGAGAAGAGCGAGATTATATGAGAGGTGAGGGACGGAACTGAGAAGATGAGGACATGGTGTAAAAATTATATCCGACAATATAAAAATGATGGTTAATCAACCAGCCGATTTTCAAAATTTTTTCTTTTTTTCCCCTCTTACTAAATTGCGTCAACAGTATATCTAATAGCTCAATATGAAATGAAATTAGAATGTCATCGTGGTATCTTGGTGTGTCGTTTTTGATGTGATGGTGGGACAATTAGTTGCATACTACATTTTATGATTTTCAAGCGGTTTTAATTTTGCTTTTGTGTTGTGGAGAAATCGAATATACGGAATGATTTCCATGCTGTTTTTCTTTTTTGAATATTTGCAAATTTTTTTCTGACTTTGTTAAAAGGAATTATTTAAGCTAAAATTTACGTAAATTGAAATGTTGGATTGCGCTAATATGGATGTTACCCGTCAAATAGAAATTGGAAATCGTATATCGGTCTCACTGCATGAACGCAGCACACCGTGAGAGATGTAATTTTGTGAATATCATTTCGCTCTTCCGCTTCTTCATTGCGCTAACAAAAGGACGAGGTTTGTAAAATATATCTTGCAAAATTTTTTAATCAATTAAATATTTGGTCATCCATGAATTTATTTGTCATCTCTCGCTTTCTCTATTATTTCAGTTGATGAGTGAACATTATTTCTAAATTATCTTTTAATTGATTAGCGAAATTCATCGTACAATTCATTATTTTCTTGAAATGAGGTTCAGAATTTTCGGAAAACATGTTTGAAAGAAAAAAGTAAAAAAAAAAAATTGAAAGTAAAAAAAAATAGATGAAATTTGATCCATCACTTTTTTTCTAGTTGCGGTTTTCTTACATCAAACTGAAATGTGCTATCCAGTTATTTTAAGTCCATTTCACTTTTCTTTTTAAAATAAATTCGTTTTGCAAAAGTTTGATGGTATGATACATTAAGAATTTTTGGGAATATCTTCGACTTTTTGACTTTTCCTCTTTTTTAAGCAAATAAGCAGAACAACGAGAACAATGGATCCCTTCTTATATGCAGTTATTATTAAATAAACATTGCAAAACCAAATTTCCCCAATGTCTTTAATTTTTTTATTGTTTCCCGTCATTCCTATCCTCTTTCAGTTTTCCTTCATTTCTTCTGTCAATAAAATTTGGATTTTAATCTTCATTATTTTCAAATGGTAAATAGTTATTTGGCGGAAGACGTAATGAGTAGGGAAATGATTTGTTGGGTGGTATTTGTTTGAGAGAATCTTTCGGATAGTTTTACACAGTTGAATTTTTCCTTTTTTTTCACCTTTTCCAAATTATCCTTTTATTTGAAGTCATCCTGAATAAAGTTGTGATAGGCAGATAAAGTTCGATTTGTGATAATAACGAAATTTTGATAAACAAAGTTTGATTTATAGCAGTAATTTTGTAGAAATGTTGTCGGAAATTTAATCAATGTTTTGGAAATCCTCTTACGTTTTTTATTTAATCAATGTTTTGGAAATCCTCTTACGTTTTTTTATTTCATCAAAAACTTTTCGAACCATGCTGATATATAATCTTTGGTCCTACTTTAGATTCATGAAGCATTGTTATAAATTTTTAGACTCAACTTGTATGATCATACAGGTTGTCCAGTGATATTTTTGTTTGATATCTATTTACTCATTGTCTAGTTATCACTAATTAAACAAAAACTTTAGTTCTCTTGAGGTATCTGAATTTCCTATACCGTTATCTTGGGGTATAATTATTTCCTATTAAAATTGGTTTTTCTTCCATCCAAATGTTCGTATTAGATTCAGAAATTTGATTAATTGGGCATAACAAGACAAACGTGACAACTGTTTGGAATATTTGCTTAACTTTGCAGCCGTACTGTAACTACATCTATAAAACCAATAATATACCAAAATTAACGTCCCATCCAGTTGTCAGAATGAAATTGATTCATTCATACATTTGTTTCCTATAATTATATCATTACTGTAATAGTTCGTACTTTTGATCCTTACTCTCTCGAGGTAATTCTAGAAATATATCTTCAGTAATTTCGAGATAGTATCTCACAAATTATTAAGGGAATTGTGAAATGGCCAGTATATTAGTGGGAATATTGCAGAGAAATATAAGAGGATGATAAATATACTAAGGAAAAGTTTGATTTCAAGTATCTGATTTCGTGTCACTTCTAGTAAAATTGTATTAGTTGAAGATTAATGACCGGTTTTGGTTGGATAATAAATGAATACGACGTCACTTTATTGAGAATGAGAGAAAATGAAAGGAGAAAAAAAACGGGACAAGGAAGAGGATATATGCTGTCGGATTGTCGAAATTAAAGCGTGTTCAAACAAAATTCCCACAATATTTAACAGACAAGGTGATGAAATCTTGTAAAATTAAAGCAATGAAGAGAATATAAGCTAACAATGAATAATAGACATCTCAGTATCTACACCATGGACAATGATATCCATTGTACCTACACAATGGACAATGCCTAAAGGCAGCCATACCTCCATGATAATCCCAATGGAGTTTACGAAACTTCCTAATCCTTACATACATAATAAGGAAAAATCCGAAACAGTTTAGTTCTTTACAATCAAGCAAACTAAAATCCTCTTCGCATATCTGCCACCATTGAATAACAGACTGCAATATACCTTCTTTTCGCCAGAAATATTTCCTGTAAAATATCCCCAGCTCAACGAAGGACGAATTCTTATATCTCAACCATTACGCAACCTATTAACAAAACGACAGTCAACTATTATCGAAGACGACAAGGGATTTGCTAGTTGATCATATTGCTTGCTTATTGTATAACTCATTACTGCTTACCAATTCTCCGCATAATATATACGTTTATATTTTACACCTTTTTTGTTGTTAACTAGTAATATTGTGCAAAAACAACATTATATCCTGAATAAATCTCTCTCGTCGAAAACCGAATTCAGCAGATTATCTTTTCCGACACATGCAAATGGAACTAGTTTGTCATATGATGAAACAACATTATCACCGCCTTTTGTTCTCATATACCTCTTACCATGCGTGTGTGCGTGTATGTGCACGGGTGCGTATACATGTATGTGTGGTACATGTATGGTGTGCCTGTGTGTACGTAGATATGTTTGTCATGCAGATTATGATACTGAGAAGTTTGGTGGTTTGTTAAGAATTCATTTACTGTGGGTTTTCATTTCTTCCCTCATTTGTTAATGGTCGATTCCTTATTATTGTCATTACTGTTGGTTGTTAATTGGCTGAGTATTCTTTTACATATTTACTGAAGATCTTATTATTTGTTTGTTCGTTATATGGTCGAATTTGATTTGAACTAAATTCATGAGAGAGATGTAAAGAGAGATAATCAAAATGTCATTATTTGTCTGTCCTTCAAATTCTTTTTTTCCCATATTCATTCCTTTTTATCCTATTAATATAGGAGATTTGCAAAGTGGAAAAAAAAGGAGGAAAAAACAAAAATTTCAAATTGAAGTATCAACAACTGTAATTGAATGATAGCTTAGCTAACTAATGTAATTAAGAAAATCACACGTCTCTTTAAATGTTTGCATTCAGCATGCAGTTTACGTCGCTACTGCAGGCGGTTAAATCAACTTCGTTTTCTATCCCTCGGCATTTTAACTTTGCGAAATTCCTTCCTCTCCGTCGTTCATTTTAATTTTCAGTCGATAAAAACGATCTTTGATTTTTAAAGTCTCTTGCCGATATTTTGGAATTTAGGAACTTATTTTCATAATTTCAGTTTAAAAATGGCATACATAATACGAGATTTTTTAATCACTTTTCTACTGTTGAAAGAGCTTGATGGTTTCAATAGTCCTTTTGAAATTTTTTTGAATGTGGAATTTTAGAATTTTAGTATAACAGATTGAATTTATTTCAGAACAAGAGAACTAACATATGAAAAAGATGTTTTAAAAACGAGAATAATTTGATGAAGCTTTTGTTCGAAATGGTCTCAAATTTTAGCAACCGTTTGGCATGTTAATTTGTCGAACTGACTAGAAATTATCGGTAATTAAATGAATCAATGCCAATGTAATATCATGACAGCCATTTCCTTCATTTGCGGATCGTAAAAGATTAACACAGTTCTGCTGTAATTTCGACTAGATTTTTCATTTCCAGTTGAATCCTGTTAACTTCAATTTTAAAGCTCTTCAGTAGCAGGGATGAAAAAAAAAGAAAAATTGGTTGAACAAATATTAATATTCAAGAATTTTAAGTTATGGCAAACAATTCAAAGTATGTTGACTTTTCTTTTGACCATCATATAGTTATGCAAATCTTCAGCACTATTGAAGCGCCATTAATTTTCCTTGTTGACAGTACGAGGTAAACATTTTGCTAAAATAAATGTGGAACTTATAAAACTAGAAGATAATGTCGAGACCTGTCACATCTGATGAACACTTTCTCGAAAACTATTTTCATCTTAAGTGGAACCTTGCATTTACATCAGGAATCGGCGAAGTGTTTCAAATTAATTTATTATTTGGCTTTAAAGTATTAGATAAATTGTAATGGATTTAATCACTGTAATATCTCATCACTAGTTTTCAAACAATAGGAAGTTTTTAAACAATAATTTAGCTTCTTGTTCACTTTTTTTAAACCAATTCTTTATCCTAATATTCATTGATGTATTTCAGATAAAACAATATATCTCTATTCTTTTCCTGTTTATGAATAGAATTCATCATTATACATTTGTATTTTTATAGTTTTCATAACGAAAGAGAAATACATTTTCATGTGCTTCTTTAAACTATCATAACAGTTGTAGTCTCCTTTATGAAGCAAAGGGAAAGATACATTCCTTTATCGATTCCACATTTTTATTGTTCAATGAGGATGCTGTATCATATTATTCCAAACTAGTTTTCCATCTTCTATTCTTCCCTCTTTTCGATGATATAAGGTCATACGGCTAGCCTTTACTTACCGTCATATTCCCACAACTTCTATATATCTTCCTCTTGACAATGTTCCTATCTGATTGAAGTATTGTTACTATATATAAATGAAATATTATCAATGGATATATTTTAAATTGACTAAGAAAAAAAGTGAGGAATAATCAGTTGTAAAAGATATATTCGAAGAGATTTTTTCGTTTATTATCAATTTTTTTCAAGTATTTTCATCTTAAGTGGGACTTTGCATTTACATCAGGAATCAGCGAAGTGTTTCAAATTTGGTTTTAAAGTAACAAATAAATTGTAATGGATTTAATCACTGTAATATTTCATATTAGTTTTTAAACAATAGGATGATGTAAAAAAAAAGTTAGCCTGCTGGATTTCTTTTTGAGCTGTTTGTAATAAATTGCATTGAATTGAATTACTATAATATTTCATTGGCGGCAAAAAGTATGTACTTAGATCAGATAGTTCTGATAATCTGTATTTATTCGATCAAATAACTTGAGTTTTCGCTTAGTTGAAGGTCAACAACAAATGATGTCAATTTGAATGGAATAATTTTCTAGCTAATGTAAAATTTCATTTTTTTGTAACTGTTTTTAGCATTTATTGATTTTCTTATGTTCCCTTTGACTTTTGCCTCTCACCACGTTTTTCCCTACATGAAAATGAGAAATTATTCCACTTTCATTAGAATTATACTCATCAGGAAGATTTTAAATTTATACGAATTTTGAATCAACTAATCTTTTTCTCAAATTATCCAAATGGGACAGTGTAAGCGAATAGCAGACAAAAAATGCAGCAGTCTGTTTGCATATTTCATACTATAACGATTGAAATTTGATTTCTTTCCATGTATTATTTAAAATTTTAAAAATATTGAAAGAACTGAAGAAAATGAAATTTTGGAAGAAATCGAAGTTCTTCAGTAAGGGCAATCAGTTTCAAATTCTAAAATACTTTTTTGTATAGAAATTTGTTTCCATCCTTTTGTTTGTCATAATTTCTTCGTTCCTCGATGTTAGGGGTCTGATCATTTATGCTTACATTCCACTGATTCATCTTTATTTATACATCAGTTTACTTTTTTGGTAATTTGGTATTGTGTTATTTTCACCTTCCACCACATTTTACATTTAAACTTCCATCATGCAAAATTAATTGTGCAATTAATTATGCTTCCCTTCAAATTCAACCATACTTTTGTCCATATTAGTTCGAGTTTTAAGAGCAATAGTAGTAGTAGTTGTTGTTGTGGCAGTAGTAGTATCAGTAACAGTAGTAGCAATAGCAATAATAGTAATGGTAGTAGTAGAGTAAAAGTTGAGGTTTGGATGATTAAACGAGTCGTAGCCACCAATTATGTCCTCTATTTGTGATTATTCATCAGTTATTTTCAACAAGTAATCGTTGTATTTCCTTCTTTTTTCAACAAACTAGTATTGTAATTAGTTTCGTCGCATGTTTTTTCCTCTTGGTAGTGGAATAACAATATTTAACACATAAGAAATTTAATATATCCTATCACTTTTATAGAATATAATTTTCAAAATTACCTCAACTATCCTTGCTCTTCTTATTTCTCTCTAGCTTCCCTTTTTATGGGATTATTGTGATTACTGTAGGTTTCCACTTTTTTGTGATAAGTTTTCATTCGCCTGGGTTGATCTTTCTTGGCTTGAAGTGTTCACTCAACATACACGCACAATACAGACAAACACAACAAACATATATGATTTATACCTCACTGCAGTTTAGCGAGTAAGAAATTCGATTTTATTGCCTGCGAATATCCATAAATTATCGATAGATTGTAATTGAGAATGTACAAATGGGAGGTTAGGTAGGTTAAATGTTTCAAGGAACAACGACTGTTTTAAACACTAAGATCTTTGGTTTGGGATTAAGATGTAACTAGTGTAACAGATGCCTATGCTGTATACAGATTTATCACATTTTGTGTGAGGATCAGTGTGAGGCGGATGAAGCATTTAAATATATCGTTAATAAATAAAGCTCAGCATGAGACGTCAAAAAAATTGGCATTAATATTTACCTTTAATACGTGGAACACGAAAGCGTAATTGAAATTTAAAGGAAAAGTAGCTGTATTTTTGTAAAGCTTACATGAAAATTTGGCCCATTTTTGCGTGCGTTGGATGAACGCGAAATATCTCCTTCTGCTCTTAATGTTATTCAGAAAGTGTAAGGTGTCATTAGATTGGTTGATGTTACTCTACCCATCTTTTTTTCTTTCTTATCAATAATAACTGCATTGAGGGATATCTATTCCGAATGCTTATCAGTGCACTATTATTTCCTTTATAATTCTCTCCTTTTCCCGCTCAAACGTCATACAATTTGACGGCTACTTTTCGCTAATTTTACTCTTTTTCTACCCTTTATTTAAAACTGGGTGATATATGATATTTTGATTTACTAAACTTCCTTGTCATATATGTGTTTGACTGAAAGAAAAAGACTGACTCAATTCTTTCTGTTCTTGTACTTTCATTTTTTTCCATTTTTCATTTGATTGATTGACTGAAAAGCATAGATCTCTAAGATCCAAGCAATGTTTGCAGTGAGCTCTTCCGTCCATAGTTGCCCTTTTTTTCCTTCTACGAACTTTTTGTTCGTTAATGATCCGATCACGAATTTTGCCATTTAAAATAAATCACTGTACAGTTCCTGCCTATTTACACCTTCAAATGTTGTAATATTCCCTGGAATCTGTCCCATTGATCTTCCAAATCCGATTTAACCAAAAAATATTTTGAGATATTTTTTGGCGCGATATTTTTTTCAATTTGTTGAAATGATTTTTTTTGTCATATAGAATTAATTACCATAGCATTTCAACACTTTCCAACGTTTTTTTACCAGTGGTTTTCATTAAACACAACTGTCATTATGTATTTACTGAAACATGCCATTACAGAATTTAAGATATACAATATTGGAATAATAATAATAATAGTAATCATGATTGGTAGCGATAAATATACGTGGTTATTACTTATCACCATCTCGACATTATTTGTTGAGCGGATAGCGGTCAGTGAAGTGGACAATGACGAACCAATACCGTCCTCTTTATATGGTCCGAATGATCATATAACTGTATTAAATAGTGATAATTTCGACAAAAAAGTGTACAATACAGTAAGTAACTTTATCATGGAATTAGAGAATGGAAGTTTTTATTCAAGCAGAAGTTTTATTTTCAAATGTTTTTGATTCGACAAAGAGCACTTGAAATGAAATGGAGTTGAAACGATATAATTTAATAATTTCTTCTACATGTATGTACTTATGGACAGGAGATTTCCGGTACTACCCGGGAAAAATGCAAATTAGTAATGCATAATTTTGTGGCTCATTTCTATAATTTTTATATTGAATTCGGATGTAAATCATTTGTCTAACCCATAATGTTATCATCATATCGATTATTACTTCTAGTTAGATCTTTGGGTTATATTATTTCATTCGTTACGGTTTATTGCCTGCATAGATTGCATGCGATATCTCAAGTGAGATAATTGTTTTGGAGTAATAATTTATGGATCAAGTTTATATTTCAGAATCAAGTTTATTTCGTGGAGTTTTTCTCGAGTTGGTGTGGTGCTTGTATTGGATACGCGGAAACATACAAACAGCTTGCAAAGTAAGCAGAAATTTGTTTCTTTTCGAATATTAGCCAAATTTGTTGAGTTTTCTCTTCACGAAATGCTAATTTGGAGAGGGAAGTTAGAAAGAGGACGATAGAGATTCTTTTTTGAATGAATAGAATTAAAGAAATGTTAGGTTGAATTCCTTGTCTGATAAAAGATTTAGAAGGACGTAGTTGTTTTCCTTGAAAATACGGTGGGATAGAAGGAATAAAACATTCTGCTCCTTCCCAATTTCTTCCCTTTTATTTAGTTGCTAAGCAAATAATTCACTGAAACCTACTTAGATCCTAAGAGTCCGTTGATTAATGATGACCTAACAAAGCGATTTTAAACTAACTTCTGGGCATTTGATCTACTTAATTCAAAGTAACTCATAAATTGACGAGGAACATTGCATCATTGATTTGTAAGTCGTATTTAGATTGTAGACTCCAACAGTGAACTTTCGAGCGTGGGCTATGACCCATCTTAGAGAAAACTTATAATCTCTCTTCACTACTTATCTGATTATTTTCTCTCTTTATTTGCTCGCGGAAAATTCTCATCTTTAAGCTTTGGTTCATCTTAAATATCAGATTGCGTACATCTGATGGCCCATGTAAACCTGTGATTTTTCCGTTATCATAGCAAGATAGGAACTTACTAATATGCTGGAAAAAGTTTTGCAGACAACTACTACAATGGAAACCTATGGTTCAGATTGCAGCCGTAGATTGTGCTATCGATCAAAATTTAAAATTGTGTCGCGAGCATAATGTTGATGCTTTTCCAACTATCAAAGTAATACTTCTTCCCTTGATTACCTTATAAAATTTTCCAAATTTAAAGCAAAATCAGTTATCTTTTCTTCATCTCTTTTGATAACATATATGCATACCTTCAGAACTTTTTAATTCTATGTAATATATGTATTAAGTGTGGAGAAACACATAGTTTTCTAAACAATATTGCTAGAAACGCGTCGAACTTTGCAGTTCAATCGATATTGTTAAGACAAATACAGCTATATCGAATTTTATTTTGTTTTTTTTTTTTACTTTTTTTTGTGTCGTTATTATCAATTACATGCACCATTCTCATGGGACCACATTCTTACCCGTAAAAGAACCGCAATACCCACAGTTGTTGAAAAGGCAAAGTACATCTTAGATTCAAGAAAATTTTGCTTCCTGTCGTAATTCGAAATGTTTCATAAGTTGAGAAATGTGTGTTGCAGGTCTGTTACAATCCTTCCAACTGTAAGATGTTATTCTTTACATTTCGAAAAGTTTTAATCTCTTTTCAGTACTTCAAATATATGTCAACGAGTGTAAATGACGCTGTAAAATATGCAGGAAATAAGCATAACTTAAATGAAGTGGCATTAGATATTGCCGGAATGGTGTATAATGACTGGATATATCAAAGGCCTGCAGAATGGCCAAATTTTCAGACTAGTGATAAGTATGTTTTATTATTTCTTCATCTATGTACTAGAACTTGAAATGAATGCCATTGTCCTTGCAGTATTCAAATTAAAACTAGCATATTTAATTATCATTGCATGAGCAGAGTAACTAAAGATATACCCCGTGTAGTAGAAGGTAAGAACTTCTTGAATTTATTTGAAAATCACTTAAAATTTGCTTTATTTGTGAATTTATCGTAAGAAGTTATTTTTAATTTTTCAGTTATGTCAGGCTTGAAGATATTTTACCCACAATACCCCCGATTGCTTCGTTGTTAGCTCTGATCGTTGAAGACAATCCTTCAAGGACAGCTTGGGCGGTAAGCGATATTTCTCAAATTTAATAATTCTTTTTACGGTATAAAACGGTATAATTTTTACGATATGATGAATGTTTCATGATATGTACGGTGCGGTATAAGGTGATATTCAAGTAATGCTTCATTAAGAGCTGTTGAAAACTTTTCCTTTCTTTTTTTGTGTTACATTTGTCAGATAAATATATCATTGAGAACTGTGAAATTGATATGTCAGTGAGCAAACACGACTTTTTATTGTTTGCTTCCGTAAGTTTTCTTTGTTTCTATTTGTTGTTTGTTTGTGGTCGAATAACATCATTAGTGCGTGAACTTTTTTCATACAGGAAATGATAGCATTTGCCAACGATAAACGAGTTTACATAGCGCAAGTACAACGTAATAATCCAATAGCATGGCAGTTTGGTATTACAGCAGCATTAGGAACTTCGCGATTATTTCTACTGAAGAAAGGCCAACCAACTCCGCTTTATATTTCTATGTAAATATGCTTTGCTTTTGTCACACATGAGTAATTTCTCGAGAAAATAGTTTGTAAAGAATGAAAATCATGAACTTTTAGACCAACGATCGTATTGATAAGCGATGACTGTATTATCGGTTTCAGTGTTGTTGTTTATTGTTATATCATGTAATTCGATAGCAAAGGGAAGATGTTTATTTTTCCAGGGAACATGATACTTGGCTTCAGATGCAAAATAAGATTAATGAGCATGTGGCACAAATTCCCATGATAGAACCATCTATTCCTCATCAGGTATCTTTTCACTTTTCAACACTGCCCTTTTTTTTCTTTTTAATTTGTTGATCATTCCTAAATTGTTTAAAATATCTACTGACCAGTCGGTCGATCATTGCGTATGTAAAAATTACTTTGTAATATGATTAAAGAATATATGCCTGAAATAATTTTCGTTGTGTCTAATTTTAATTTTCACGTAAAATTAGTAATACTTCCCACATATAAAAATATACCATATATATAACATTCTTTGAATAACCAAAAACTATTTGAACTGCCATGTTAGTGCCATATTTTACCTCTACTAGATATTTCTGAGAATGAATTGTTCTTGAAGCGACTAAATATACTGGGTATTGTGATTTCCTAACTGGAAATAGGTACCTTCGAGATTATGGATGTTGAAATTTAAATTTTCGTCGATTTAGAATGAAGTGCTACGAGATATGAAAACAATCGATGATGCGAAGCTGGTGGTTACTTGGAGTCAATTTGAAGTGCGTTTCTGTATTTCGTTTTGTTGCGGACTTGAAGGTAATTGGTTAGGTTCTTGAAATGCGTTATACAATGTGAGGTATTTTTAAGGTGCAAATGATGGATATCATAACTGCGCTTCGTTATATGTTAACGGCTGAAATACCGAGGAAGTCTCTGATTAAAGATGAAGATCTTACAGCATTGAAATTATGGGTTCATGCGATGAAAAAGGTAAGTTTGTTATCATTAACCCAACATAATTTAGTAATCCGTTTTATTGGCCTGTATTCCTTCCTCTTTGTTTGTCATTTCTGAGAATGACATAAATTAATTGAAACTCATAATCAAATTGAGACACTTTATCTTTTGATGTATTTGCCAATATTTTTCCGTTTATTATTTCAAAAATGGATCAGGCTTATAAATAAAACATTTTAGTATATGCCGGGAACAATTCCTATGCGAAAGTTGTTGTATAGGTTAGATTATTGGCTTAAAAATGTATCAACTGAGCTCACTTCTGAACAGTGGCTATATCAAGTAAAGGTTATCCAGGTAACTAATCTTTGGTTTAATTAAGCTTCAGACCTCTTTATAGTATATTTTATTTATGTCGAGATACTTTCCTTTCAACATTATATTGAATAGAATGCTAAAGAAATATCACTTGGACGTCGTATTTTCACAATCATAATTTGTGATGATTTTCTCCTTAACATTTCTGCTCAAACTTATAATTTATCCATCGCCACGAGATATCATTAATTGCTACTATTCATCTCTGTAAGATAATTATCTGAAGTTTTTTTCCGCATAGTTAAATAAACAGATAATACGTCCGATATTTGAAGTATTCAAAACTTGATAATTTAAGAATGAGTTGTATATACTATAGATGGATAGTATAATATCATCAATGAAATTTTCCTTTTCTCCTTTCTTACTGTTAACCAAATGGGACATTCCATTTTTTTGAATAACTTTCCTTGCTGGTACTCTTTATTTGTGTGTCTTCATTCTAGGATCAGTTAGGTCAACCACTTCCAAGTACAAGCAATTATATGGCTTGTCGTGGATCAAAACCTCATTTGCGAGGATTTCCTTGTGGAATATGGACTATAATACATGCGATGAGTGTTCAGGCATATAAAGTTGAGAAAGACGGTAAGTGTATGATTCGTTCACTATCAGCTCCTTTAAATAAGGATTAACTAGCAAAAACAGGCATGTAAGGAAGTTTGGGATTTTTATGCTCATTATGTAATTCAATAAATAATATCCATGTTGGCTGTTGCATGTTGGATGTTGCATTCAAAGCCTTTTTTTTCTTTTTCCGAATTAGTGTGAATGGACATTATGGCTGACATTTTATAAGTAGGAAAGGATGTTCATACAGAAGAAGCAAAGAAAAAGATAGATCGTTGTAACTACTGGAATTGAACTTGAGAATAATTGTCTTTTAATAAGAATGCAATTTTTTGGTTATAGACCTGAATTTCAATGCTAACAACGATCTGATCGAACCATTCCATCGATTTATATGGCATTTCTTCGGCTGCATCGAATGCGCGACTCATTTTCATGAAGGAATTTTGAAGCGAAATATGACTGCAGTTATTACGCCGGGTAGGTAAATTTAAAAAACAATAAAATGCGAAGGAAGGTAAAGGAGCATTCCGGGAAGCAAGCAATAAAACATAAATGAAACTAAACATGCTTAATATATTGCTTTGCGTGGGTCAAGATATATTCTTTTTCCAAATTCAAATGGTGGCTTTTGTTATTTTTTCCTTTTTTTTTTGTTTCATTGGTATGTTAAATTTTGTTTTTCCATCTCAGTCACTGTCTCTACATAGATAACCCAATAGGAACCCGCATGATTTTGTTAGTTCTCAATTTTCCAAATGAAGGGAGTTTTGTACAGCGCCTAATTTTATTACATGACAATGTTGACCTCATGTTACTGTTTCTGACTTATCTGCTGAATTTGTTTCAATATTTTAAAATACAGGTGAGCAATAGAGATATGTATATTTAGCGGATGGCATAATGTGGTTGTGGATGACACATAATATCGTCAACAAATATATTACCGGCAAAGCATCAGAAGATCCGGCCTTCCCGAAACAGCAATTCCCACCAGCATCGTTATGTCCAAAATGTAGGAGACACGATATTGAATTTGATAGCGAAGCTGTATTGGATTTCATGATCAACTATTACAATGACTTTAAGATCGATGGTCTTAGAGTAAGTCCGGTTTAATTTCGAGCTAATTTTTTTATGGTTAGATAAATGACTTTCTTTGTGGTTTTCGAAACGTAACTTTACTGCCACTTGTTCTTGTTCTTTTTCAAGAAAGATAAGCATTTTTCACATACTTTATGAATTTTAGATTTGCTTAAGTTGGATCGGAGTTCTCTAAATTTTCAAACTGTGAAACTGATTTCAGTCTGTGCCTGGTTATAAAGTGAGTGATTTTGACGACGGCAAATTGGTAGCTGTTGAAATGAGGCATTTAAATCCAAAATTACAAATTGGCGCATTCAATGTTGACGCCATGGAAAAAGCTGATCAGAAGCTCATCGGAGACATACCTGTATGGGGAACTGACATCGGAGCTCACGGTAAGTGTTATCGCAGTCGTTAAGTTTAATAGCACAATTATAAACGAGGGAAAAAAATGCTGCGATTTTACACTTTTCAAGAATTATTTATTATGAGAATTGTTGAATTAGCAGATAAGCATGAAAGTTATCCTATCATTTAAAAAATTAATGCTTCAATCGATCATCATATTGACCGTGGGTTCGTAAAGGAGCTTTCTGTAATATCGAGCCTGTGAATCAGTTCATTTATTGAAATTAGTATTTGGGTCTTATATAAGCTGATGTATTGCTTTTTGGGTCACTTCTCTTATCCAACAAAACGTGGTGTTGGTTTTTTTTTTTTTAATTTCTTTTTTGGCATATTTGAAGCTTTCGATATATGTCAAATATAAGAGATATGTTTCTTGTGTAGCTCTTGCTACTCAGCCATCAAATTGTTTAAGCCGATTAGCGTAAAGGAAAGAGCACGGTGATGCTTGTGTTTTAACTACATCTCGGCAGTATCAAGATTCAGCCATTTATTGAAGAGAAGTGAGTTATAATAAGCAATGCCTAGTGTAACTATTATTCAAGTGGCTATTATCCCTTGCCTGTTATTCCAGTCACATAGGTGTACCATTTCTCCGCTGTGATTGTTACATCTTTACGTAGTTAACACTTACGTAATGAACGTAATTGTGTAAATATGAAGTGCGTTTGACATAGAATAATTTTTATTACTTTGTTATTCTTCTTTCACCTAAAATGGTCACATACATAGCATCCGTTTTTCGGCGCGCAATCAGCAGGTCTTTTTGAAATCATCATATGTTCCGTTTTTTTTGTAGGCCGTAGGTATTATGGTGGATCATCAGTGAAACGATCATTTTCCGTGTTGTGGCTGTCGGTCATCGCTATGGTGGTTCTCTTCATCTATATGAAATACCGGCGAAATCGTTTTAAAATCTGGAAGACTTTTTGTTATAACGACTACAAGCTGTGATTTTTCAATTCGATTCAGTGCCTTAATGTATTCTTATTAAGCAAGATCAGTGAAAAATGAAAAGCTTCAGGTGATGTGGTGGATGTAGGAAAAGGATAGTCTCTGCAATCCATTATAATTGTGGAATGATGAAGGGACTTTCAGTTGGTATCACGAATACCATAGTTTAATATGCATTTTGTCGGATTTATTGCTGAGAATTTTTAGGCCTTAAAAATTCTGCTCTATTAGTGATATGTAAACAATTCAGAACTATTCGGAATTTATTTAGTATTTTGTTAAATTTTTTTTTGTTTTTGTGCATATCTCTCACCGTCCCTGGTACTCGTTAAAACCGCAAGACAAGGCCTTATGACCTTACAAAATGATGTGTTTCATTCCTTCTCATCTTCAGAAAAAGGATCCTATGAAATCGGATACTATTGGCACCAGTACTGCCCCGTTATTTAGTGTGGAGCATTTCCTCGCATCGATGTAACTGATTCCCAGATATAGGCTTTAACTTCTAGCTTTATCCATCCTATTGTGGAAGTATTCAAACGGATGTGATCAAGAGTAGGATATGTTATTCTGCACAGTAGTAGTAAGAACTTGTTCGTGTTTTTAGTAAATAACAACATGAGGCACTGATTCGAACTGATAACCGCGTATGAAGAACCTTTTGGTACTTCCTGTTTCCCTTTTGCTTTTTTGTCTTCCAGAATTTTCCAGATGTTTGCCTTATTTCCTCTTTTCGTCTTTCATAGATATCTTGATATTAATTGAAGACGGTTTTTTTTTTGTTTGCATTTGCCATTTTTCTTTTCATTTTTGTTTTAAATTTGAAACGCTTTTAGTGTGTTCTTTTATTTTTAACTTTTGTCACTTTCATATTTTTTGTTATTGTTTTTCAAACTTCATTGCACCATTTCACCCAAAGCTAACATTCACTTCAATCAAGTTCATCAAAATAGAGTTCGGTCTGTCAAGTTTGCTTTTGCATGCACTGTTAAAAATTGCATGACAGAGAGAAGAAAATACAAATACGATTTCATCAAATTACTTCAAATGCAAATATAATTGAAAAATCAGCGTCTTATAGGTACCCATGGTCTTCGAATTCATCGCAATTAGTGCCGAGATTCGCGTTGTAAATTTTATTACTGAGAGAAATTAATTACTCCGTATGTACTTTGCATCATTATCTGAAGTTTTTTATGCTTAATTATCAATATTATGTAATGATATTGCTGTTGTAAGTTGACATGATGACTCATTGGAATTTTTGGAATCGTACTTCATGAATTTTTACACCAGTGATCACTTTACCGCTTCTTTTTCCTTCGGAATATTATTAGCCAGTACCAAATTTCGTTTTTGGCAAACTTTTCACTTTTTTTATTTAAAAATTAATTGCAAATTAGAAATTTAAATATATTTTAAAACGTATAAACTGTTTGAAAAAAGGGAAATTTAAACAGTTGCTAGTTGGGATTTTCTTGTCAACAACAATGTGCGATTGTTCCTAATAGTAGCATGACAGTAATAGTTGTCGTGAAATAACAGCACTAGTTTTTGCGTATGAACAGTATAACAGTTAGTAATTCGAAATTTGAAGCTGAAAATCATAAGATTATATTGACTTTGCATACAAAAGAAAAAGTATATATATGTATTTATATATATAAATATACATATTTCAGAAGGGAAAGAATGATCAAATTGAAATGCTTCAAAGTATTAACGTGTGTTCATCATGTGCAATGTGGTGATGATGGTACTGATCATTTTGTTTCTTTGCAAAAAGGTTGTGATCATTTTTAGAAAGGCGCACAGTCGTTCTCTTCAACTGTCATCATTCACGATTATTTATTCTATGTTTTCGATACTACTGACAGTTGTCTAATTCATTCATTATTTATCATTATTATTTCGCATACATTGACACAGTTTTTACGTTATTTCTCGTTGTTTGGTGTACCTTTGTTCTCATACGCTCCTTCGCACGTGAGCTTTTTTCCCGTTTCACCGTGCATGCTTTCTCTTTGATGTTAATCATTTACCGTAGCTAGAAGTACGGGGTTCAGCAGGTGTCTTGCTAAAAAAAAACGTAATTTTTGTTTAGTAAAGTGACGGTTCTTTTTGACAGCATTTTGCAACGTCTTCCGAAGACTTCTATAAGTATGTCAATTTTTGCGCTTTTTTCCTGTATTATTCTTAATAATACATTTTCCTGTATTATTAAGTACCACACGTTGGAATTCAACTCTGCCTTATTTTTCTGTGATCTGTTAAGCCCACTGAAACTATAAATTTATCTATCTTTCTCTTTTTTCTGAGATTCTCTACGTGAGCGTGAATTTATTATCTTTAATTTTTTGAATTTATTATCTTTAATTTCTTGTATTTCTTTATCTATCATTCTATATTGGGTTCCTTCTAGCATTTCTTACACAGAATAAAATGAAGTTCGTCTATTTCAGTTCTTATTCAACCTTTATATTTTAAATTGCTGCAATAAGTCTGGCAGCTTTCAGTGTTTTTCATCTATGTACTCTACTTTATTATTATGATTGTGAAAATGTTTCAGCGAGGACGGTCCGATCTGGTCCGTTCGGTTCTCTTAATGACTGCGCATACAATTGCACGCCTGCAATAGCATATATTGAGAATTCCCTGGGGAGTTACAACAAATATCATGTCAAATATATGTTTAGTTTTCCTTCTGGTGATTGCTCCTCTACTTTTTAAGTTATGGAAGTGCGTGATCTCAGCCAGGTGAATGTTATACGTGGGAAGAATTTTGATGTTCTAATGCTTAAATTTGGATTCATGCTGATGACAGCTCAGGTTTTTATAGCATAACTGAGCCATGAAGAATTCTTTCGAGAAAAGAGGAAGGAGAACGGATGCTGCCAAAGTACTTGCCGTGACTGGTCCGATATTTCGGACGGAGTCAGTTCTTCAGTGCTTGGATCCCAGAAGTCTGCAAATATCCTCCTTTACATGACCCAATTTTTCAAACTATTCAAGAGCTGACTTAAGGCTACACTTCCTGGAATGAACAATGGAAACTTGGAACTTAGCTGTAAGAAATTAAACTACTCGGGTCAAGGAAGAGAGACGACTGTTTTCTTTTTTTACATGCGGCAGTAAGCGCGCGTAATGTGGGTGTCGTGCATTGTATGCACTGGCGCATTATTCTACCAGGAATCAGGCATAAGCATAGTGCCCAGTGGATTTCTGAGTAGGGGTTATTTTTGAGGGAGAGACTGTGTTACAAAAATGAACTGCAGGTGAGGACAAACATGAAGCATTAAAATGATAGTTGCAAGTTTGAATTTCATCAAATTTAATTGTTCATTGCCTGAATGATATTTACGCCAGTTCTATCCACGGTAAATTAAATGTCAATATCGGTATTTGAAGCGAGTATCCGATGTTCACCTGGACGCTGTCAGGTAAACCGGCATTTCTTTGGTAAAAGAGTGGATGGTGGTAACAGCTGGAGAGACGGAAAAGGCTTTTTCAGAGGATTTGAATGTGCTAGAAAATGTTGCCGATGCAAAATTACCAGTGATAGGATTCGAACTTGTAACACCTACGCGTGGCGGGAAGAAGTTCGGCTGGAACTGTAAAGACAAATGTTTCTCTTTAGAGATGCGGTACTTTCTCTTTGAGTCCTGATTGTCCTGTATATTGCTCAAAGTATTGCGATACGTAATTACCGTATTCACATGGCATTCATATCTCATTCCTCCAGATGATAGGCTTTTTCCAATCATTTCATTATGGTGCCAGAGATCAAAAGGAATTGCGAGAGAATAGTAGTAATACAGCAGGTTGGGAAAATAAAGAGTTGAGAGAAGTGCTGTTGTTAGCGTTATGTTTTGGTTAAGTAAATATCTCTGCTGGGAGATGCTTGACACCCTCACGAATATGCGGCATCTTTTGCGAAATTTTCACACTCTTGTTCAATGGGTGAATACCATCTACAGGATGCTTGATATTCCGGTATATGAATGCTTTTTAGAAGAATATGTTTATACTGTTATCATTTTCATTTGAGGTTATATGCAAACCTTACAGTTTCGAATCAAATGTTACGGTGGAAGGTGATATCAATAAGTTTTCGTCATCATGAGCAGGTTAGCATTTATGGATAAACCAAAGGTTGTCTGATACCATAGGAAAATGATCTGCTATGATTAAGTCATTCCTTGAAATGTTTATTACATTTATTTTGAGATTCCCTGTAGAAGAATATTTATATTAGGTGTTAGTGAAGTCTAATTGTAATTTATATATCTTGTCTACCCACATGATTCGTTGTCATTTCAGATTGGAGGACACGGTGCATCGCGATTATATGCCTAATGCCAGTGATGCAACAAAATTTCTCAAAGATTTGACATTGGGAGCTGGCGCGGCGGTAATAGCTAAAACGATTATTGCTCCCATCGAGCGAGTTAAATTAATCCTACAGGTATATTTGGAAGTTGCATTAGATATTTGTATTTTCGGAAAGCGTTTTTATATGGCATCCCAAATTTCCACTTCTCCAACAAATTTTCCACACTTCCGGTTTATCGGAATGAATTTGGTATATCTAGTGAACCAATCTAGTGATATCATTTTAGCTGCAAAACGCCCAGGAAACTATTGCAGTTGGGAAACGTTATAAAGGTATGCTTGATTGCTTCGCGCGAATACCGATTGAACAAGGTTTTCTGTCCTTTTGGCGTGGGAATTTGGTCAATATTTCTCGAGCTTGTTCACAGGTGCTGCGAAATAATTGCACTTTTCGTCCTTATTCCATTCATGGATCCGTTTTTAAGCACCGTTAAATTTAAGCTTTGAATCGATTAGATGGGTTGTTTAAAAACTAATACTCTGAGCTTACTCAAAGAAGTTAACATTCAAGAGTATCTAATGTCCAAATGGTGAATTGGTGAATATGTTACCGAAGCTAGGATCATATGGATTAATGTTATCGAAAATCTTAGATGTGTTTCTGTTCACATAAGCCATGTCCGAATTCATTATCCTATTTCCTTGATGACTCGGTAACAATAAAGATTGCTGGCTTATTTTTAATCGGAGTAATTGCAGGAATCCTTTGGATTTGCTTTCAAGGATTTCTTCAAAATTTGGTTTCTTAATGGTGTAGATGGTAAAAAGGACTACTGGCGCCTTACAGCAGGTTTATAAATTTATAGCTGAATTTGAATAAAGTCACAAGTACTACTAGTGAGTAATGCTGTTTCATGCGTTCTTTGTTGCAATATATTCTGTGGGTATTGTAAAGCGGACATAGGCAGCCATTTTTATTAGGCCGAAAACTGAGAGCATTGGAAAATAACTACGGTCCATTAAAATGACTTTTTGAGTTTAATGATACTGTTTTGGAAATCGACTGGTTTTCATTTTGAAACTTCTGGTTGGAATCGAAGTTGAAGCTTATTGTATCCGATGACCTTGTTCTTTATCAAATGATAGATCATTTGTGGAAAATGTTACTTATTTTTAGGTAATCTCGGTGCTGGTGCTGCGTCCGGTGTTGCAACGTACTGCATAATCTATCCATTAGATTTCGTGAGGACACGGTGAATTTCTTTTGTCTACTTTATTTGCAATTTTACAAAGTTTAGAGCTTTATATGAACTCGGGATAGCTTTTATAGACTGATGCAGTTAAGATTTAGGCTTTGTGACTTGTTGGCCCTGTAAGCCTAACTTATAGATTCAGGTGTTCTAGTAACTTCATTGATAATCATGTAACTTTAACAACAACTGAATATCCAGATTAGCTATTGATATGGGTAAAGGAGCATCTCGAGAATTCTCAGGTTTTTTCGACTGCATGCATAAGATATTCAAGCATGATGGTTTGCGTGGATTGTATTAGTAAGTTATTTCTATTATGTGTTGCTCATGACAAAGGATGCGTTCGAATTGAGTATCTTTACATGAGGTGAAAACTTTCTGAGCTTCGCTTATGAGATGGGAAATCCCACTTCATTGATTACTTTCCTTTTTATCTCGGAAATTGGCATGGAATGCAAATTTTGCAGTGGTTTTTGGCCGTCACTTCAGTACATTTTTTTGTACCGTGGAGCATATTATGGTCTTTTTGATACAGCGAAAACGCAGTTGACTAAACATGGCAACAATGATATCAGTTTCATTTGTGCTTTTTTAATTGGCCAGGTATTGTATATGTATGCTCCTGATAATTTTCTCTGTAATGACTTGTTGATGAATTTCGAAATTTGTAACTAATTTTCGAACTAAAAGGAAGCATGCAATTATGATTATAGGTGGTAACGTTCACCGCAGCTTTAATTTCTTACCCACTGGATACGATACGTAGGCGTTTTATGATGCAGGCTGGTCGTAGTGATATACTTTATCGAGGAGTATGGCATTGTACCATGGTATATCTCTCTTGACTTTATAACATTTGCAAACTTCAAAGTATGGTGGAATTTAATTCCTTTTTAATTCGTCGAATCAAGATTAAATTTCGCATTAATATTATGATGATGATTAGAACAATTAGTGGAGAAGTTGTCAATACGAATGGAACTTCCCATGGGTTAAGTTGTTTGGTGGTGTGAAACATTTTTTTTGAGGTTCCATTTAGCTACACTAAATTCATGTCGGTACTTGAATCAATGTACATATAATTAATTACTTTGCAGTCAGAATGTAACGCGTTTCAAATGCAGTTTAGCTTTGTGAGATAACAAATGTTGTTAAGGGAATTTGTGATCAGTGTGATAATTTTAGTAACACTATTGAATCTGTTACAGAAGATATGGTATGAGGAAGGCCTCAAGGCTTACTTCAACGGTTTATGGGTGAATACGGTACGTGGTATTGGTGCTGCTCTCGTTTTGGCCTTTTACAACGAATTCTCGAAGTATTTGTAACATAGAAACTGTAGATTAGTTTATATAGAAATGGTTTCAGGAAGGCTACAGTGCGTGGCATTCACCTTGAAATGACACTTTGTACTTTCTTTCGCTGAACAGTTCCGTTTCCACGGCACTTGATTTTTTTTTTTTTTAACACAAAAATGCTAAATCACGAACTGCTCTCCTCTGCAAATATCTGCCAAACTGGGTAATATTTTGATTAGATCTAACTTCGTTCAGTGCTAATCCGTTTCTTTACTTGCAGTGAATAATATCTCTATACCG
>NW_018108279.1:160547-178592 GCF_000183805.2 Loa loa
AAGTATTTGTAACATAGAAACTGTAGATTAGTTTATATAGAAATGGTTTCAGGAAGGCTACAGTGCGTGGCATTCACCTTGAAATGACACTTTGTACTTTCTTTCGCTGAACAGTTCCGTTTCCACGGCACTTGATTTTTTTTTTTTTTAACACAAAAATGCTAAATCACGAACTGCTCTCCTCTGCAAATATCTGCCAAACTGGGTAATATTTTGATTAGATCTAACTTCGTTCAGTGCTAATCCGTTTCTTTACTTGCAGTGAATAATATCTCTATACCGTTATCTTTCATTTAGCATATTAGATTATTGTAATATTAGGTCACTATTTGCATCACGTCGTGTTGTATTGTAGTGCTTTTTATATTTTAAATCTCAACATTTGTTTATATGTGTGCGGAAGCATAAAGAAGAAGTTAATGATTAATTTTTCCGGTGATAAGTGTTGTACTTCGTGAAGTTATTCCGGAGTTTTTAATTCTTTAAATGATGTACAATCCCTCGATCACTTTTAGAGTTCCTCATTCCTCATTTTCGTCAATTTTCTGCTTCCCTTTACAGCGAAAGCGGCCATGTAGGCCACTCTCCACGTTGCTTTCCGAATCATTTTGATCACTATCATTATCGTTATGCGATGCGCTGCTACCAAGTACTGAGGAACTAATTGACGATAAGCTAAGTTCCAATAATTCGGTAGTGCTGAACGATTCATCGCTGCTCTCTGTATGTTCGGTGCCTCCCTTTATGTGATATCCATCCAGATGATTCTCCTGAAAAGTAATCTTTAACCCACTTCCTGCATTTAATTAAAAACTTTTCCAGTAGGTGATTGTTTCCGTGCGCAACTGCGGAGGCCTTCGGTAAGGTTGCGGGGTCCTAGCAGACAAAAGTTTTCTGGAGGGAGTTTACGATATCATCTCTAAGCTGCCGGCAAATCTACCTAGGCTTCGAGTAGCTTAATTTTTCGAGATTGAAAAGGCAAGAAGACGGACTACCAAATCTCCCACCATGAGTTTCAATTTTGCTATGTATGCTCTTCGGCGTTTTCGTAATTGTGCCATTTCTTTCTCGATATCCGCAATTTTTTCTTTCAGCTCCACAATTTGTCCTCGAAGAGCATCTTCGCCTGATGCCATATTTGATCGATGAATAGGTTCTTATTTGACTATATTCACGATTCAAATTGATAATCTGCAAATCCTTGAGCAAATCCAGCAGATGGTTTCTAATTATCTCGATTCAGATAGTTACAAAATGAGGAAATTCAATGAAAATTGGAGTTTGCATAAATTTAGACGATAATGTAGAGACAAACTGTCACGATTAACCAAAATGAATCATAAAGCAACCACTAGCTGTACTTACTTTTACACCAAATAACCTTCCGTGACTGCTTCATTTCATTTAACATTATTTTTTCGATATTGTCGTGGGTTAATTTAGATGCGGAGTTACGGCCGTTCTCAAGCGAAGTCCTGAATACTGCTTAAACATATTGGTTAGTCGGTAAATGATAACGCTTCTTTCATTAGATCCAATTATGGTATTCGAAACAGATAATTATTAGGTGGTCAATTAATTAATGGTGCGCCTGCAGACAGTTCTCATGGAAATAGAGTTGTTAATGTTGACGGAACCTACATGGTGGCAAAATAATTACTGCGAATAGAGAGAGTCCTCATCATGATAAAATGGTTGATAGGTGGACCTCAAACTTAGAAGTAGTCTCCAGTAACATAAAATATTCAAAAATCTAGACGAGAGGAGGGTACGCACAGATAAGAAGATGACGTAGACAAGAGACGGACGAAGAAAGGATGAAGAATAAAGAAAGAAAGAGCTGAGGAACCAGGATACCGATTTGGCAGTTTTGTCCAGTTCTTGGTGGCCAGAAATAACGGGCCGCAAAAGCTGGCACGTGACGGTTGGTTGTTCCAAATATCGTATTTGAATTGTGATGCGGAAGTTTCTCCAAAGGCTTGGGAAGGACGAGGAACTAGTCAAAGTCACATATTGTCTTTCCAGGGAATTTGGCCTGGTCATTTTGCTTTTGCTTATTGAATTCTAGATATCCATCGTATGCGTACGTGCGAGACATTCGTTTCAATTAGCATATCAAAATCTAGTGTTCGTTTAATTGATGAATCACTTTTGAGAGAACCATGTCAATAATGACTACTATAAGCTTAATAGATAATAATAATGCTATGTCATTATCATGTTATCGCTTGACCTACTTTTTTGCTGTGACTACTTTTGGTAAAATCTATTCTTACTTATTAAGTATATCCGTCTCGTGTTTTGCTTTTATTAGTTCTTTTTTGTCATAATTCCTTTTATTTTTCACTCATTTTTACTAGTAACCATTTTTTATCGTTTATCCACTTTATCGTTATCTTTTGCTTCGTCATTATTACCTCACATTTATCCAATTCCATCGTACTGTTATCTTCTGTGATTTTAAGCAATCTATTTTTAGATGGAGCCGTTGTTGGTCGTTTTTTTCTTTTCTCTGCTATTTTTAAGTTAAGTTAATTCTTTTGCTCTCTAAAGTTCGTAGTATAAATATACATTTAACCGCTCTTTTCCTATAATCTAAGCATTACCTTTTAGTCGACGAAAAGAAAGGGTAGACAAAATTTTTTCTTTTTATCTCGTAGTCAAGAACCTAAGACTTTAAATATTTCGAAATATTAAGTAAAGCCAAGTGAGTTTTATTGGTACTACTGTTGTCACAACGTAACTTGCAGACGATGGAGAGTATAGGGACTTAGTACAAGATATGTTAACACGGAGGAAAAAAAAGGAAGAATGAGTTGTGCAGCGATTCGATCAGTCGTTTATAATAATTCCATTACTTTGTTGGTCGCAAATGTAGGAAATTATTTTGTTCAGCTGCACTACTTTTTGTGATTCTCTTTATCTCTCCTCTCTGTTTTTCCTTTTCACTTTCTTGTGCTTATGTTTTTCTATTTGCAGAAAAGGTAGTGTTAAGGTGGATATTATTATTTCTAAAGGAATTCTAAGAATAAAGGAAGAAATTGTTGTTGGAGTGAAGCCGTGGAAGAAAACGAAGCAGTTAGGCTGTGTTATGGGCAATAATCAGGGTGGACTTCACAAACGTGAGCGTGTCCTCGATGGACAACAACGCACACGACAGTGGACAGGTGGTAGTGTAGCTGGTGGTAGTGGTGCATCTGGTCATATGATGAGTGGAGGTGGTACGACGGAAGATGGATGTCCTGTACAGGTTTTTATATACATTTCATTCATTAGGCTTTTCTTATGATTCTTAGGATTGCCATATCGGTGATGTATCGAAAGATGTGTGTAATCGATTGGTTTCTCTGGTTGGCCATATCTCATATCGCGAGATTTTATTTTGTTTCATGAAAAAGATTATGTAGAAAATTCATAAAATTAAGATCACCACTAATTGATACTGTTCGATCAATTGCTGATTACTGATCGGCCATTATTGATTTTTTGGTTGTTAGCCATGCTCGCTTGTTTGAAGAAAAGATAACTGCTGGATATATTTGATCTGGTCAGGCTTAATATCAACTTGTTGTTGGATGTTGCGGTAGATAAAATCTTCACTTCAAAAGAATTTTTTAAATTGAATTTTTTTTTAAATGTTCTAGGTAAAAATTGCAAAAAGCGACGGGTCCGTTTCAACACCAAGTATCCAGTTTTCTGAAGCAAATGAATATCCGGTAGTTTTTAAATGGCAAGGAGGAAGTCAGGCGGGTGGAGTTTATATATCCGGTTCCTGGGATGGTTGGAAGAAGATGACACCATTATGCAAATCTACTCAGGATTTTTCGACTATCATCAACTTAAATCCCGGTAAGCGCAGAGAGTGAAATGTAAAGAAACCATGGTAATGTGGACTCTGCAGTTCTTTATTAAGTTTTCCAGTATCGTTTGTTCACAAAACATGCTGTAGATAGTAAGTCGTAAGTCTCATTTTATTTACGTGAGCACAGTTCTGGTATATATTCCAGTGCAGGTAAGGTATAGTAGAAAAGTCTCTGTTCAAAGACATTGTTCTAAGTTCAACAAATAAACTTCGTTTTGCCTATCAAAATCAATTTTTGCAGGTAGACATGAATATAAATTTTTCATTGATGGAAGTGGGTAGTTGATGAAAATGCTGCGAAAATTGACAATAAATTTGGTAGTCAAAACAATGTCATCGCAATTGATGAAGCAGATTTTGAAGTTATTTTTTCTTTTTTTTTGAACTTTATAAAGAAGATAAAGGCTTCTCTAAAATGTACGGGTAGTACAGTGCTTTTCGTTCACTTTTTGTTGGTTGATGATCTAAGCAAATTCACTTTTTTGATCTGTCAAAGCGGAGAGTTCATGTAATTGTATTACTAGGAGCGGATTTGGAAGAATTTCTTATTTACATATTTATTTACCTCATCATATCAGTTTTCATTTTAAATCTTACGTTAATGACCTTGGCAAAAGATCTTTCTGTGAATTTGTTCATTTATGATATATTAGGTTAAGCAGTAGTAGTTCTTTTTCGCCATATTTATTTTTAGGTTTTCGATGCACTTGATCGTGATTTAGCATCATCAAATGCTGGAGAAGCGATGAGGAAGGTAAATATGAGTGGTGCACCACCCTCCTCACATGATACGCCTAATGAACGTGAAATTGAGAAATTGAAAAATTTCACTCAAGAAATACCAGACCGTCGAGAGTTCGAAAAAGCTCAGAACCCACCAGTTTTGCCACCTCATCTTCTGCAGGTATTTGTGCTGAAATCTTTTCAAATTCTGCAGGTATTTGTGCTGAAATCTTTTCAAAGACTTTATAAAGTACAGGATAATCTTTGGTTAATCCTTTTCTGTTCAATTGATGTAGTAAATTTTTCTTACTCCCCAGCTTCTTGTTCTGGGCGATATTTTTGTTCATTTTTAACTGTCCTGCTGGAGACAGTAATAGGAAGGAGATTTAATCCTCTTGGAAGATGGGATGACCTAAGCTCCTAATCGATCGTTGTTAGCCGAAGAAAAAGTACTATAGCATCTTCTTGTGGTTTCTTTGTGGTTGTTTCTTATTTTGATTTTGCTGTAAATCAGATCAGGACTTTCCAGTCCTCGTCGATCGCTTTCATCGAGTTGGTGCTAAAACTTTTTTACATTTTTAGTATAATTTTTTTTAATGCTTATCATAATTTCGATATTATATCAACATTTTATAATGAATAAATTTATTCACTTTTATTTTTTGCAGGTGATTCTGAATAAGGATACTCCCATGCAATGTGACCCAAATGTATTACCGGAACCAAACCATGTAATGCTGAATCATCTTTATGCATTGTCAATTAAGGATGGTGTTATGGTACTTTCTGCAACACATCGTTATCGTAAGAAATATGTGACAACACTACTTTATAAACCAATTTAACCGATAGATATCTTACTCTTGTTCCGGTAAATCTAAAATTACGGTATATTTTGCTTTCATTTTTTGTTGTGTTATTGCTTCCTTAATATTGGCTCGTTAAACTGTTTATATAATTTGATCTGGAAAGAGTTAGTTTTCTCCTCTCAAAAAAAAATCGATGATATCGGCTGTTTCTTCACAGGGAATAAAATATTGGTCAGATCATATTAGAACGAAATTTCTCCGTATCGTACAGTTGTACCACCGCTTCATTTCCAGACCAGATATAGGCTTAAAGATTGAATCTGAAATGAGCCAGGTCGCAATTTGTACCAAAATTGCTTTGTTGTATGATAAGTTTGAAGAGGTAGTTTAAATTCTTTTTGTTTGCTATCTATATATTTGTATAGCTATTATTATTGTCAGCGATGTATGTAATATATGATAAACAACACTTATTTTGATTTATATTTCCTGCATTTAATAATCTATATTTTGAGTTGGCAACAAATATCCTCGTATTTCAATTACGTGAAATTACAAGGTTTTTTGTTTACAATGTAACAAATGAGAAAATTTGTTCTTCATTTCTAATTTAAAAAACTGGATTCAGTAATTTACTGGTGGTTATTTGGTGAGATAGTATGGAACAGACATGGACATTAGAACGTACATGGAGTGGCGCAGATTTATCAGGTGGATGGTCTTCAGCAGTTTCAGAATATGGATATTCTTGTACGATACAGGTTGGTTTGGGCCTCGTAAGGGAGTATAATCATGTTGTTTTAAATTTGATTTATTCGACTTTGAAGCGCTGTTTATGACGGACTTGGTCGTTTGTCGTCTAATTGGATTCTCTTAAATTTGGCATTAGAAGTTTTTGGTTGCTAAATGCTTTCTGGAAGTTTGGTTACTAATGAACTATTTGGAAAAATTTAGTTGCAAACTGAGATCACCTTCGATATTGGCACCGAAAGCGTCATTGTTATTCTGTTTTCACATTTTCAACATAAGGAAATGAAATTTTAGCTGCTTTACCGCTCGGATCATTCATCATGCCTACAATGTTGTCTTTGCTGTGTCGTTGTCATATCGTTCATTTCGTATCACTTCAGATTAATGGAATTGCTTTAGAAATAATTGCTCCTTATGTTTTTATTTCTTCTCTTGAATTTTGATGTTTTTTAGTGCACAAAGAAGAAATTACATGATGAATGGATATTAAGTGTAAATCCGGAAGAACATTGCTCATATTCGTTACTTGTTGATGTAGTGCTGTCCGTTGGTGCTTTTCATTTCAAGGTCTTTCATTCTTATGCTTTTAACATATATCCTTTGATATAACATTTTTCTTCAAAACCTTTTTCTGCATTTTTAATTTTGTCGGCATTTCAGTATTTCACCTGATTATTTTGCTGGAATCCTCGTATCAGCGCTACTTTATCCTGTTAATTATGATACTATTATTTTAATAGTATTTCATCCTACTGCCTTAGTCATAATATGTTGTAAACAAATAGTATTTATCCATTATACCATATTTTACAGGTCTATAGGGATTTGTGGGATGCATCGAGTATTATACTGCAAGAGGAAACACGAAGTGGATCGAGAGTTGACGTAACATTAAGGTTACGGGTCATCGAAACACTGTCACCGCAGGATCTTAGTGGACAGACACCATATAGAGACTTTCAAATAAGTGTAAGCTCGTTCGACAATGTAATTACTATGATAAGTATCAACGAAATTACAGAATGTTCTATTTTTTTTCCGTAATTCTTACCTTGTTATCTTGAAGGAAGCTGATTATTCTAACTACAAAACCATTCTGATTAGTGCAGTCGGTGTTGTTACTCTTATTTGCTTTCGTATTCCACAAAATTAGACTTAATATTCAATAATTCATTATGACTGGAGATTTACTTGGTCAGCAGAAAGATAATGAGTTCGTTTCCTTTCCTTTTCAACAAATCGATTTTCATAATTTGGTATGAAAATTAGTGTTTCGATAGTTTTAGTGTAAAGGACGTTCATGGTTTGTTGATGTCACATATTTGGCATCCATTGGTGGAAAATTGTTCGCCGAGTGGAATGAACAACGATCGAAAGGTATAAAAAAGTGCTGGGTAGATGGTATTTCGACCTATGAGTTGGAATGTCTCATTGATGCGACGGCGAAGTATCGACAAATTGTCGTGACAAGGTTCGTTATCATGCCTTTGTACTTTAGTTGGTGAGACCAGTGGATAGCACTTGTATCATTAATATTCATTAATCATTTAAACATATAGTAAATTTGGGATTTGTAACCACGAAGCAACTGTTAGAATTGTGGTTGCTACTATATGAAAACTGATTCTATTAACTCAGGCTAAAGATCTAACAGAATTTTTATTGGCTTCCTCGACTCATTAAAACTGGCAAAAAATTAATACAAGAAGACTCAGCTCATGAATTTTCTTGATTTGATATTTAACTGCTATAATTCAGTGAATGGGTTGCCTTCTAGCCGATTTCCAATCTCGATGGATAGATTCCGATTATTGAAAATTTAATTTTATTATTTCATAAGAAGAGAATAAATAAGTTATGTGAAATATTGACAACACCACGAATCGTATATCGACCAATAACTTCTGCAATCACTGCCAAAAGTCTGGCAGTGATTGCATAAGTTGCTTGGTTGAAGAGAACCCGATCAAAAAGAGGTTTTTCAAAAAAGAATTTCTTTTGTCTGGTCATCAATTTTGCGAAATTGTTTTAATTTAACCTCACTTTTATACTTTAAAGAATGAATTATGATGTTTTGGTAAGCGTTTCATTTCGATATAACATTGGATCAGTATTGCGGGCAGTGGAATCATTTCTTATGGATGCCGAATGGATTCATCCAATTCGACGACTTGAATACGCTGTTTGTTATAAGTAGGTTAACCCTTTTCAAATTTTTTAGGATTGTGTTATTTTTAGAAACAAGAAAATTGAGGTTTAATCAGATCGGTTTATTGTGAGTTTCCTGTTTTTAGACAAATAAGATTTAAAGTTGCAAATCTGATTTCATAAAAAAATTTATGTTTTTAATGTATGTTATTTTTAGATTAGCTAGACTGGGCGATACTATCAGCAGAAAATTAGTGTCATCTAATACAGCCATTGAGAGATTGCACGAATATTTGGCTGAAAATGGTGAAACCTTGGTTCAGGTGTTGATTTCGTCTGCTTGAGCAATCATTTGTCTAAATAATTTTGTTCACGATATTACTTTTGGTGTTCAAATTATGCTAGAACAATTCATAACATGTTCTTTCCTTTCCAATAAAAGATTTATTTTTTATTACTATCCATCACTTCTTTCCAAAATTTCGATAATTTTATGACATTTCAGATGCATCCGGATGTACTGATCTCTTTGAATATTCATCCGGACCACGTACTTTCATAGCTGTTCCTCGTACAGATTGAATCATGCGACGTTTATTTCAGCTTCTTTGAATTTTTTCTTGTTTGGAATTTTCAGTCTGTTCAAACTTTATTTCCATCCTTTAATCCGCAAGTTTTGTTTTTCCCCATGTGTCCCTTAGCTGTTTTTTTCCCAATTGATATTTTACTTTTTTTTGCATTTGAAATGATCTCAGGAATTGCTTAAAACAATTCTTTTAATTGTTTGGAGTTACTTTATTTCGGTACTGACAGTTTATTTAAAATGCATAGAAGAATACCGTTTTGGGATCGTTTTCTATGTCAAACTTTTGAGAAATTTAAAGTATATCCTCATGGTTTCACAAGAGCTTTCGTAAACCCCTGAACCAGAACTAATGTAATGATTATTAAACTTATAGTGTGAAATAAAAGGATTTGGTATCAAACCTGTCATATGTTGCATCATTAGGAATCCCGCCCCGACTGAGTTTACTCCGGGCACTATCACTGTGATGGACGGAGCCTCCCTGAAGTTAATTCTCGAATTGCAAATGTTGAGCGACTCTGACCCTTTCCCGGCGATATGCACCGGAAGAGGAACGCCTCATTGGAACCTCCCAAATTGTTGCTCTCGCATTCCTCAGGTGGAGATTATTCGATTTATCGACCTAACCTCTGTTTTGAGATGCTTGCTAACCATTACTTGCACGCACTCTTATTTTACCAATATTAATCTGTGTGCATCAAATAATGAGTGGTGTATTGGAAAAATTCGCCCACTCTCCCACTCTCCGTCGTCTCTACTGTTAACTATAATCTTTCTACTTCTTGCTGCACTTCGAGAGAAACAGAATTTAAAATTGCTGTTACGGTAGATGTCTTGAACAAATAACTGTTCCATTTAAAGGACAAAATCATTATTTGACTCTAACTGGTCTTTCAACTTAATTGGTCAATCCCTCTTTAGCATTTCCCTAATTTGGTCAAATCTAATGAGTGAGTAAATGGCGACTGGTTGCTTAAATGTATAAGGAGAGAATCTTGCCACCCATTTTAAATTATTCAAGTCGCAAGAAAATTTATGAGTCATTTATTGCCTCATGTCACTGATTGTACGGTTGCTTCAGTGAATGTTGTTGCTACATTATTTAATTTTAATAACTCCTTTTGCGGAAAGTTTGCAAACTCTAAGATGGTATGATTCTGATGGTTAATCCGAGTAAAGTAACCTTGTTGAGATTATATTTGTATTTGTTGCAAGAAGTTCCTTAGTAACAAATTTACAACTTTTTGATATGGCATGTTTTGGTTGAAGTAGTTCCGGATTATCAATGGAAAATAGATTTCCACTTATGTATAATCACTGAGATATCTTTTTCCTCCCTCCTTCCTTACTGAAACTTCCAAACTATTGGTGGGCTTATTTTTATCAGCACGATTAATTTTACCTGGGAGATCTTCCCTGATATCTTCTAATATTTTGATTTTGATATTTCCTGACATCTCTTCTAATATTATATCCGAAAATCTTTCCGATCTGTTTAGTCTTCAAAGAAATTTATTTGAGCTTCTGAGTAGTTATTTACTTATTTAAATTTTTGGTACCACTTGTTTTCTTTTCTCCTTACATTATATAAACATAGCAGAACTATTTAAGTACTATGATCAATGTAGTTTTGTTGGCACTGATGATGATCTAAACATCAATCAATGTTCTCCCGGAGAATCAGCATGCTTCCGTAGTATCGATAAGCACTTGCATGCAATTTATGGTTGTATCGATACATTCAATGCGAAATGTCCTTCAAATTATAAGTTATACAAATCAAATAGGACATATTTGAAATTCAACGGTAAAATTAGTTTTTTTAATCACTAATTTTTGCTATTATGGCTAGGCCTCTCGATCGAAGATTTGGGAAAGGTTCTACCCACGTTTACAGCAAAAGCCACAAATATGCGTGTATCCTTCGAGCTTGCACGGTGGATTTTTCAGTTAAACCACAACGTGCATGAAATTGACCCTACTCTTATTCGTAGTGTTCATCTGCTTAAGGCTTATTGAGTTCGGACCGCGACAGTAAAGTCCTCGGGATTATCTTTCTCCCGGATGGAAGTCTTACATGGCTAAACGAGCTCAATCTGTCCGGATTTGGAGTTAAATTTGTTCTTCTTTTAGGATGGTTGATAGAAGATCAGAAAAGTATTCACGGAGAGGATGGGCTCACTAGCCCATCCTCTCCGTGAATACTTTTCTGACCCTTCATTTCTGACATTTGAGTTTTTCTGACCCTTCATTTGAGACTTGTCTAGCATAAGAGCTAGACTGCTGGAGGCATAGGCCACCGTCTGCATACCTCACAAGCTCATTAAGGTATGCAAGCTTCTTCCGCGAATGTGCTTGTCTCATAAATTGACCAGTGGTACATTTCAGAATGAATTAAATTAGATGCCTAGCACCATAATCTCTGCGAACATCCTGTTCAGTCATCACTCGAGAGTGGTAATTTTATTGCAGATATCGAATATTATTGCTGTACAGTAAACTTATGCAACAGTTATGCAAAAAACCATGAAGGGCAGATGATGATGACCCATGAAATGAGCGAATCATTAATAGATCTTGACTATCTCGTAAAAACTGCTATTTTCATTTAAATTTTAACACAAATATTTAACCATCTTTTGTCCACTCTGAAATTACTGATGGACCATAGTAATCTATAACCTCTATGTGACATCTTTTCTGTATTATCGGGTTAATTCATAATCATTTGTTTAAAAGAAAAAAAAAATTATAATAGTTGAAAATGATAAGGCTAATATTACAATTAGACATCACATCGTATTTCATGATTATGGCCAGTCATTTAAAGTTAAATTAAAAAAAAAGACGTTTTGAAATTTGAATTGATTTCATTCCAAATCATTGAAAGTAATCTTTTGTTGACCAGCAGTGAGGATAGTGGACAGTTAATTAAAAATAAAGCAAAATGAAATCCATGTGTCAGTTTTCGAAGGATTAACGATTAATAAGCGAAACATAGAAAGTACATAAAGAGTTCAGAATTTGTATTCCTTTTTTTTCGATGTCATTAGATATTATTTAATTGAAGAAATTTTCTCTATACCAGATTTAAAAGTTATTTACTCGACAAACAGCACTAGCAGATGTTTGTAACTAACAAATTTTGCTTATTTTAGGTGTCTACTCAAAAGTGGGAAATATATCGGCAGCGGAAAAAACGAAATAATTTAATTTTTACACTTTGCTTCGTTAATTTCATTGTTATTTTCCTTTTAACAGTGGCTTTTCTGCGTGGTACATGTTATTTATCACCACCGATTTAGCTAATTCCTGAATTTATGGAAGGAATTTGTATCATTTTTTAACGAATTCTAATTTCTAAATTTTTGCCAACTTCAAAACGAAATGATTTAATTCCTTCAGATTCCAATAAGGACTTTAATTAGAACTGCTTAGATATCAATTCTTTTCATTTCTTCGATCTTGGTCATAAATTAATGTCCATTTTGCAAAACGTCTTGTCTGACCAGGCAGAGAAAACTGAAAATCAGTGGTCACACATTACCATTTTCGCATTGCTGAATAAATTTTGTTACATTGCACTTCATATCCTCCATTACTTCAAATGTTTTGCATATTTCAATCATTTAGCGTATGCATGTATGCTATTTTGTTGTTGAATGCATTGCTTCCATAAACTTACACTTTTCAATGTACTCAATCACATTTCACTAATTTTAACGATTATCAAATTTTGAACTTCAAAAAATGCTCTCTCATTAACAACTGATCAATATTACGGATTAAAATCTGTTGTAAAAAAATGACCGGTCCGAAAAACTCCTGATGAATTTATTTGTGCAAATTAATCTGAACCGTATAGGACATTTCATTTCACTGATACTGTTATTCCAATTGACAAATCACGATCATCTTCCTGACGACATTTTCACTGTCATTTCATTTTCAGTTAAACGATACAAACGGTAGAAGCTTTTACTGAAGACGTATCAATCATCATAAACAAATAGAAGAAAACACTAGGCGATATACAAACATCACAATGAACAAATTTGTTAAACGCTTAAAAAAATGAAATGACAGATTGCAAAAAAAATAAAATGCAATATTTAGGAGCAATGACAAATAATGCCACATTTAATTATTATTTTAGATATTTGTGAAAAACAGTTGACATTCGAAATGAAGGAATAGAATTAATAATTCTATGTTTTTTAAACTCTGCAGTACTTTTTCTTCTCTTTTTAAAATTCAATTTTCCACATCATTATGTATTCCATATCAAATTCTTTCGTTGTGTCTGAAAGTTTTATAGCAGAAAGGTTAAAAAACCGAAAAAAAATTATAATATCAATATTTTGATGAAAATAAAATAGCAAATAAATACGGAACCAAAACGATAACCAAATTCCCTGCGACGATAACACTGTGAATGCAATTGTATTCATCAGCATACTCAATTAAATCCATCTTCTTCTTCTCATTAGTTTTGATTTACCAATAAATAGAAGCAAGAGAACTTTGAATGATTTGTTTTGTTTAGCAATCTCAATTTACATTTTCAGAAGTTCATGTTTTTATAACATAATATTAAACTATTCATTGATTGAGAATTGATGTATTACTATTTCCTAATTTTATCCGTTTAAATCTTATCAATTCATGGAATTTTACTCTATTAGCTATCTTCTTTAAAATCTTTACGAAATCATTTGTAAAGCTCTGATCAACACAATGAACAATTGAAATTATTCCTTTTTCTCTCCAAAATCAAGGCAAAAGTTAAAGTTGCAAATATTGATAATTTCACTTCCACAGAAAACATTTCATTTGTATAACTTTGGTTATGATTCAATTTATTGCTGAACATTCTTTTACGTAAATTCCAATACTTTATTTGTCGCACATTTCATCATGACTATTTTTAAAGCGGAGTGGTATAAGGAAATTCAAGCAATGTAAACGGTATTGCGGTAGTATGGTGACCGTTAGCAGCGGATTCAGAATCTGGAAAACTACGATGAGTACCGCGATAACAAGCAATGTCAAATGTAACATGCTGTCAAATGTCACTAATCATAATATATACCTTGTCGAATTTTTTCACTATTTTGGGTAGTTCGAATATATTAATTAGACTAATGGGTGACGTACAAAGTAATTAATCTTAATTAAATCGAACTGTTCCAAATGTTTATTTCTTAGTCATCTAATTAACTACACTACACATACCGGATTTAGATCCATCGCATAATAGGTAAGCACACTGATAAAGACACTACTACATGCCCGAATTACGGTGTCCTTATCAATGATAGTCCTGTAAAGTGTCACCAAACGATACGGTGTTAGCGTTAAAATAGTGAAAAAGGTTGAAATGAAGATAAAATAAAACGTCCGCATTCCAGATTTCAAAGCATTATTTTTCCCACATATACCATTTGCAGTGTACAATTTTTGTTCTAAAAGTTGAGTTGATAAGTTAATGATCCATAATTATCAAATGGATTGTTTGAGTTACGATCAGTATGATAATTTGCATAGTAAAAGGGATGCAATATTATTTGAGCCAACTTATTCGAACGTTACTTTGCTTTGAAGATCTTGACCGATTTAGTCGACAAATACATGAAAGGTTAATTATTAAAAGGCCAAAATGACAAGTTGTTTAATAAGTGTTAAAATATATTTGAAAAACAGAGAAAAGGCGGAATAAAATTTGAGATGAGATTTTAATTTTAATAAAAGTAGATTTTTCATGTACAAATTTATATTCTAACATATTCCCACTGTTCATATCGGAGCATAAACAAAATATCTGATTAGTTGATTTGATCTTTGAACTTAATCAATATTCATTTTGAAAGTATGCTGTTTAAATTAAAATTCATATTTTATAACTAAATTGTAACAATTTTCAACAAAAGAAGACAAGAAAAGAAAAAAGAAATGTAAATAAAAATAACCTTCAGCAATTTGTTTCCTATGAATGCTGACAATCCGTAATAAATAAAGCGCAACCATAAAGGATGAGAGAGCCGGAAAAGCGGAAACGAAAAATGTAAAGAATAGATACATCAGTGGACCATAACGACTATTATCTGTGGTAAGCCGTTCGCAATTATAACGACAAATTAATGCTCGAGTATAAAATGCTAAATAGATGAAGATGACACTAAGAAACCAGGTAGCAAATGCCATCAAATATGCTCGATTTCGTGTCACCAATTCTGAGTACCTTGAAGTAATTTGATGAATTGCAAAAGAAATGATTAGCAAAAGTTTATTTAGCGGAAAATTTATTTGATGTGATGCATATGCACTATGCATATGCACCACGCATGAACGGAATGATTGAGGTTAATCTGATTATCTAATTAGAGACATTTCGACATGTAGGCAAGTCAGATTTAGCATATAAAGGATTTCTTATAAGAAATTCAAAATATCAACTAAGCAATCCTAATTATTGAGATAAATGATCATTAAACATAGATTTAAATGGGTATTGCAGAAAATTAATCTGAATGAAACGCACTTTTTTTTTTGATAATAGTTGTTCAAATTAAGTATTTAATTTAATAAAGAATAGAGGAAAATACCTTAGAGGAAATTTGAAAAAAATGAGCTTTTCTACATTTAAAAGCACCAAATTTAATCCTGATACGGAAGTACCAAGCCAAAGAAGGAAGTGCATCATCAAATTGATATGATACGGAAATTGCAATGTAATCGTATCGATATCTATCAAGAATTCCATTGGTAATGCAATACCTAAAAAAATACACAAACTAATTGTATCCAAATATATGGTTATTGAAGTGAAGCAATTTTTCATAGGATTAATTGTAACCGGAAGAGTACCAAAATTAATTTACCAGTTAATAGAAGATCAGCTAATGTCATATTGAGTAGAAAGATATGCATACAGCATTCGCTTGCATGTTTACGAATATATCGCAAAGCATTAATGATAACGATCACTTGGAGAGATACGGAGAAGAAGCACATAACAAATAACATGTGCATGATAACTGCATTGGCTTTTGTTATTGTTATCTCATCAACTACCTGTATTCAAATTGATTACTTATTAACTGATTATTGCTAACATCTAGCATACAATTTTAACATTTATTGAAGTTAACTTTTTTTGTGTCTAATGAAGTTATACTAAAGTTTGTGCTAATTCATGATTAATTAGATCTAAATTAATGATAATAAAGGAGATTGACAATATTTCAAGTATCCTGTATTGAAATTCAAAAAATGTAAGAATTGTTGTAAAGAATGAAAAAATAACGAATGCTTTAAAATTTAGTCAAATTTTCGAACAAATAAAATTTTCAGCTTTAAGTTCATCAACCTTATCCTCAATTTTTTATAATCCATTTATTGATAATTTATGCCTTAAAGTTAGAAGTAACTGAAAAAAGTTGGAAGAAGTTACAGCATATTCAATCGAAGACAAGTTCAAAAATATTTCAAACTAGTTTTTAAAATTCTTGCTATTTCACTTATAATCGTTGTTGATGATGAGTTTGAGAAAAAAGAAAAAAACGAAAAACTTACTTCAGATTCAATGCATTGTTTAATAGGTGTATTATTATTGTTCGACATTACTTAATTGATAACTATCACATATATCATTATTTTGCTATGCCAAATAATCAAATTCGTTAATTATGATAGTAGCCAACTATATATCATTCATTAATATCACTATCACTTGTATCATGCAATATACAGGAAATATGTTATAGCGAAAACGCAATAATATCGTTTCTACTATTATCTAAAATTAAAGGAATATTATATTTTACAAATAAATTGGTAAGCATGCTAATCCGACAAGCATATATGTGGCATATTAACATAACTGTTACTGGTAATATCCAGTGATATTTGCATATATGATATATACCGGTATGACAATATATGAATGTATATATTATCAAAAAAAAAAGCAGTAAGTGATAACGATTATTTTATTGTTATGCAAATAGAGGGAGGAAGAAAAAGAGCAATAATAAGTGGAAAATTGCCTCATTTTAAAAGATATTGAATGAATGTAATTTTGCCAATTTAAAAAGGAAATCAAGTAGAAATTTCGTTTTTTTTTCTCAGAAATTAAAAGTGTGACAAATTTTTAGAATAAATTGATAAAAAAATATCGTAAACATTGCTGTTATTTGCTGGATTTTTTTTTTTTTTAATTTATTGTTAAAGGGGCTATTTATTTAACGATTCTTATGGTAAGATTTAATTCGTTTGGAGGAAAAGAGTAAAGAAAAACGAAAGCACTGGAATGATCGAAGAATTTACTAGCTTCATCGTAACTTAGATCCAGTCAAGATTGCTATAAAAGAGTGAAAAATTATTTCCAAGCAGTTTTAAATAGCTTTTTTCCCTTTTCTTCTTCTTTTCTCCCTCTCTTTCTCTCTCTCCCTCTGTATGAGTAATCATTTGGTCATAATGAAACGATTTATATTTTCATTCACTCCCAATCTTCGATAGTAGATGAGGAAGAAATATTGTCAGTGAAGCTGGAAAATTTATTTAAATCATAAGAAAGAAAGGGACAAAAAATGGAAAACTTTTCCGTATGAAGCGAAAAAAAAAATTCAAATTCAAATTTGTAATTTGCAAAGAATTAGTTTTGATTATGAATAAGCATCAAATATATGACAGTAATAATATTAGGAATACTTTTGCTTTTATTGTTAAGCGAAAATATTGTTGGAAACAAATGTTAAAAAAGTTCTTAAAAGAATTTTTTTAAAAATTAAATGGAATTTGAAATTTATGAATATTTCAAAAGTGAAAAATGAAATGAAAATAAGTTGTACTAGTAGAATGATAGCAGTGATAGTGGAGGAAGTAGCACCTGCCTTTATTTTAGCAATAAAAGCTAATTAATTTTCAGCATGTGCGGGAATATTAAAGATGAATTAACAAATGAATAGATGGGAAGAAGGTAAAAATCGTATCTTCTGTCGCGAATTTTATTCGCGAGACTCCAACCACACAAATATATAATCAAATAAATTTCCTATTGTAAATCATCTCCAAAATTTCATTGTTTAAAATAATCTCCCAGATGTTTCTTTTGTTATCTTTGTCTAAACGGAAATTCACATCCTTATTTTAATGACAATGAATGT
>NW_018108279.1:178612-186232 GCF_000183805.2 Loa loa
ACGACATCTCGCGTTATGTCGCTGGCAATAGTGGTCTCCGACATCACCCTCTCAAATGAACCCGAACAATATTCGCTACATCTTCCTTCTTTTTTCCCTTTTTTCTCAGTGGCTATTTTTCTTTTTATTTATCAATTTTTCATGACATAATCGAAATAAAGGATTGTTATTGAATTTACAATCGGTCCTTCAACAATTCCCTTGCGGCTAATTTGTTGCATATACAAAGTGAATTAGAATGTTTACAATTTAAAAGAGAAAATGCTTTCAATTTCAGCATAATTTAAATGACATAATGCAACTTTTTTTTTCCGTATTTTCTTAGTAATAATTCAATTTGAAAGTGTTGTTGAAGTCCTGTTGCACTTTCTTTATCGTCTGCCATTAATTAATAATTACTAATTGCCTTATAACAATGACACATCTTGTCATTCTTTCGATCAATCATTGCCTATTCCTAGTTAATGCTTTTAACGAAGTCATATAAAATATCGGTAAATTGTCAAAATTTGTTGGAATTTGAGATTGCTGACAATTTCACTTCCATTGATCGATTCTCAGTTAGCGATTCATTTTTAAAAATTTCCCTCACTGGTAAAATCAACCAAATATAATTAGGAATAATTAACTTGTCTTGGCATACAGCAAAAAAAAAAAAATGAAGCAAGTGTGCCAAAATGTCAAGTTACTTTTCAAAGAAACTCATTTACTTGTTATCTGTTCTTTTTTAAAAATATTTAGCACTAATTATTATCACTAAATGTAATGAAATTAAATGAAAAATGAATATCTTCAATGTAATAATGGGGCAAATAAGAGGATATATTAAATCAAAATGTATCATTTAAAAATAACTCAGCTAATTATTTACTATTTCAAAATCAGTAATACTTGCTATTTTGATAAAATTATCCTCTCCACTTTATCCAATATTTAGACAAAGAATGGGAGAGAGGGGAGAGACTGAGAAAGGAAGAGAGAAATACAGAAGGAAATCGGCTATATTTCTGTAAAATCGATGTCAGGTGTAATTATTACCTATTGCTAAAAAAGCTAGTTAGCTAATGATTCCACTTTGCAGGGGAAAAATTTTTTCAATTATTAATCATGTACAGGTTTAATAAGTATTTTGTGAAAATTACAAAACAAAGATAAGTGATGTGAGTGTTGATGAGATGAATTGGTGGTGTTATATTAGTGTTCTTCAGATAATTGATTCGAAAAAATTTTCTGAAATTAGAATCACCAGGCATAATTTCTGAAGTAAGAATCACAATCATAGTGAAAGTTCAACGATAGAACATTGATGTAAATGTATATAAATATTATTTCTTCGATTTAACTATGTTGAAATATTAGTTTTCATCTAATATGCAAATGGATGAACATAATCACTGATAATTTAATAACCAATCATTTACATAGCTTAAAAAAAATTTATCAATTTCAAATGCTTCTGATAATACCTTTGTATCATCCTGTTATGACCACAGAATGAAAGCAATTATTGTAATTAGTCATAACAATGATTTCTTTGATGGATAACAGTTGTGTTGGGATAAAAACAATCCTCGAAAGCTTTAGGCATGTCATCAGGAAGTTTTAATTCATAATAGTTGAGAAACTAAATGGGAGAGAGATTTCTGAGATGACCATCGTTTTCTTCCTTTCCATTCTACGTAATACTGCCAAGAATTTTTAATTTGCTGACTTTTTTTTCTTGTCAAAGAATTTTTATTTTAATAAATATTGATTTTGCTAAATATTAAAAGCTCAAGACTTGTCAACGGAATGCCTTAAATAAAAGTTATGTAAGAAATATATTAACGTCTCAATTTGTGAGCAAAAAAGAAACAAAAAAATTATGAAGAATTTAAAAAGAAAAATTATCAAAATTATGTGAACAATCGTTATTTTAGCAATTTTTTATAGCGTTAATTAAACAAATTACAAGTTTAGTCCACGAATTTGTCAATTTTTCATTTGTTCTTTAGTAAAACGAATACTTTTGAACTTATAATTATAGACAATTAAAATTTCATCTCTTTCCATTTTTTTCAATTCATGAAAATTTATAAAGCATCTTGCTCAGTAAGCAAGAGATGTTTTTGGCAAAGTTTTAGACAAATTGAATCACATCCACTTTTTGCCTTTAATAGTTTCCGAATTTGCCATCCAAATCATTTTGGAAGCGCTTTTTTTGATAAAAAAACTTTTTGCGCTGTCTTGCAATTTGAGAAAAAAATAAGTGAGGCGAAATAAAATTTAATAAAAAAGAAAGTATTCGAATGCTAAAAAAACAGCGATTATTAAATTTTCTGAAATTTCTATGCACAATTAAATCGTTTGTTGAGAAGAAATTGAATTTTTGTCAACCCAGAAAAAATATTTTAATAAAAATAAAATGAAAGTACGGCGTTGAAAATCTTATATATCGAAATGCTTTACTATTACGAAATTGCTCGAGAAAAATATAATATTTATATCTTTCTATGTTAGAAAGTAGCCTTTATCGAAAAGTTTTTAAAGGTCAGAAATTATTGCAATAAATTGGTCACTAGTACTTTTAGAAAATTGATGAGTTTCATTTCAGCATAATCGAATTTCAATATATTCCTGAATTTGCATTGTGTGAGTTTTCATGGAAAATTGTCTATAAATCATAACTTTCACATTGTTTTTAAAAAAAAAGTTGCAGAAGAAGTTATTATTAATTGTTATTGGAAATTGATGATCCAATTAATGTAATTGGAAAAAAAGAGTTAAAGATATTTTGATAATTATCGAAAATTGATGACCAATGTTACTTAATTTGATAAACAACCATTGTTGGTAAAATTAAAATTTTCTATCCTCTACAAACATGCAAGAAAATTGGTAACAAATTGCTTAATGCAGCAATTCTGATCACTAGAAATGAACTAGCTTGGATATTATTGAATAATGAGGCCGGTAAGTTTAGTCAAATTACATAATTCTGGTACTGTCTTTAAAGTTATAAATAGCATTCTTAGCAAACGAAATATTATGGAAGTGACAAATTGATGCCTTTGTTAAAAAGAGAGAACTGAAAAAATCTTACTAAAATTTGTAAACTATTGCACTTTCCATTTCAATGCCATTTTGAATTTTAAATTTCATTGGTTGTTATCACGTCCCTGTAAATTGTGGAAAGAAGACAATATGATAAGATGATGCTGATATGTTAATGGTAGCATTTCCTTGCTATTTTCTTCAAATAAGGACTTTTTGAGCAAGTAAAAAAAAGTTTCATTCCAATCATGGATTTTGAAACGAGAAAGATGTTGAGACTAATAATAAGTTGAAATTGATAACTGATATGAAGTTTTTACTTAACATAAATCTTAGAGTAATAAAATATGCATCTCATACTACCATGAGCATGCACCTCGTAGTAACATTAGCATCATAAAATAGAACTAAAACCATATCCAAAGAGAAATAAAAGCAAAAAAGCGAGAAAGAGAGAGAAAGATAGAGGAAGGATAAAGAGACATTTGATATCATAATCAGCAAAAGTTGACAATAATCGGGAAGGATAAACAAATAGAAAGAAAAGAAGGGTTTGTGGAAAACAGAAAATGAAAGCTGATCAAACTGGATCAATGATAACATATCATATTAATGTCAACAAAATGATTGTTTCCGAAAAATGAACGGGTGACATTTATTCACTAATATGGCATAACAAATGAAAAATGTATGAATTTTATTTCAAGGCTTTTGCAAAATAAGCAGCAAAAATATTTGGAAAATTAGAAAAAAAGTTTTGAAATGATAGGAAGTAATAAGAAGGATTTGTTCAAATTAATTCCTTTTTTTCTCAAAGAATTTCTCTTGTTCTTTCTTAAGGCATAGTTTCAAGTTGAATAACTGAAAGTTGAGAAAAGTGAAAAAGGTAGAAAAAGTGAGAATACGTGTGAATTAATTGAATAAGTAATTTTGGATGCTTTTAAAAATGATTCGAACATTCATCCAATCATGCTTATTCCTCTCAGTGTTCGCTCGAAGAAATCCCAATGTTTTATCATCAGTGAGGGACAGTCATTCATTGTTAGAATATTGACCTTTGGCTAAAATGGCTCAAGTGAATCGCTTTTTGTTTTTTGCTACTTTTTAATTTATGCTTGGAAAAAAGAAAGGAGCGAAATAGAAATTTTAAAATATGGAAGATTTCAAAGGAAAGTAAAATGTCATTTCATAATCCACTTTTTTTTAAGTATCTAAAAATAGAAGATTTGTTTTTTTGTCAAGCAGAGAAATGTTCAGTTGTCTGAAGAAGTGTGTTGGTGTGCCTTAAACAATATAATTAGCATATATTGCTATCCTCAACAACAAACAAAAATAATTTGGAACATCAAAAGGAAATATTGAACGAAATAACGAGAAACTAAGAAAAAGAAAGCAAAAAAAAAAATAAACTGAACTTCATAAACTTAACCCCGAAATATTACGATGTCATTTTGGGTGCTATCGTAAATACTCAATTCTAATATTGTTACCGATGGCCAATTATGAGTTCTAGGTCATTTATGAGCCATTTTTTATGAACCACTTGCCATTATGTTAGCTAAGGAGAAAAGAAGAATAGAGATTTGAATTCCATTTGCTGACTAAAATTAAAAAAGAAGCAAATGGATCTCATAAAAATTATAGCGAAGAAGAATAAAACTTTTTTCTTCTTTTATTCAATCACGAAATTATTCCTTATTGTAGAATCGAACTGCAACATAAACAATTAGTGATATGATGATATCATTAATCAGTACTAGTTAACAACTGTGATTAACAGATACAAAATATCAATAAATTTACAAAACTCATAAATTACTTTAAACAAATAACATATCGTAGAAGTGTTTTTTGGCAAATGAAAAAAAAAAAACCTCCAAGTTAAAGTGTTTTTGTGTTTTGTGGAAGAAAAAGAAAAAAGATAAGTTAGAAAGAAGTAATTAGTTGAATTTGAATTAATGAAATGCAACAAGAATGTGAGAGTGAAAAAAAAAAAACTTCCATCAATTTATTTTAAAAGTAGATCAGAAAGTAAATCTATCATGATCTATGGGTTATAAAATAAGGTAGAATGATTTCAATATTGGAATAAATTACCATCGTATCATTTCAGGTAAGTGTTGCTTCCTTCCTTTTCAATTTCAAAAAAAAGAAAAAAGAAAAGATTCGTAATTTTCGACTTACTACTACATCTTATGAAAATTAATAGAAATAAAAAACTTTGTTTTATCTTAGCAACTATTTTATTTATCTAATGGAAGGATGAAAACAAATTTCTTTGAGAATTTTTCGAAATTTGAATTTCAAAATTTGAGCAGAAAACAAATTTTATTACTGTGCTACTGTTGTTCGATTTTAATCAGTTTATGAAAGCAAAGAGGCACAAAAATAACAAGACAATAAGTTTTGCAATGAAATTATATTTAATCTCAAAATTTTCAAAGAAGCTAAATTTCAAATTTTTAACCAAATTCAAATTCAATAACAACGGTACCTAGCAATAGAAGTAAGCAAAATGATTAAATGTTTGTAAAAAAGAAACAAACAATTTAGCCAGATATTTTAATTTATTTGAATTGTTTTCGCATAACTGAAGGGATGAGAGTGAAGAATGTACTATGAAGTTTGAAGAGTGTCAAATTTGATATATTTAAATTTGATATTCATTCAAAATGTCGAAAACATCCGTCAAAAAAGCAAAAAAAGCGAGGAGAAAAACAAGCATTTTTCTTTTTCAATTTAACACATTTTAGCTATCAGTCATTATGTTTAGTGCACTGAATATTGCAACTGAAGTAATAATAATATCCATTTTATACAATTTATAAAATGTTGGAAGAGTTTATTGTTAGATGGAAATAAAGAATTATCATGGATTATTAATTTTACCGATAATAATCCATCGGCATAAATAATTGCACAAATCCCTGATAAAATTGTTCATTGAATTTTTTAATCAATCGGTTTAATCATTCATCAGGACCGTCTAATCGACTGGTATAAGATGCTATCATTGTGTTTAAGTTTAAAATAATTGATTCGGACCATGATCTATTCATTTTCAAATGTCCGTTATTGATTAAGGCTATCGAAGGAACGAAAAGTCGAGTTAGTAAGATAAAATTTTTAAAAAAAAGTAACGCATATTACATTTAGAAGTTCAGTGATTAAACAAACTTTAGTCTTTAAAATTTACACTAAATAAAAATAATGAATTCACCACATAATTTTCTACCATAAAATTTTAACAAAAAAAATTTTATGCAATAGATCGATTGAACTTTATTTTAAAAACAAAAGTAAAAAGAAAAAAGAACAAACGAAGCTCTGCTTCAAAAAAAAAATAAACAATAAAGCATAAGTCAAATAGCTTCAAAGCGTTTTTTCTTTTTTTGTTGGAGTATAATTTGCTTTGAAAAATTGTCGCCAAAAGTGCTAAGGGATTTCTCAAAAGACTTTTGAAAGTTTTCAATTCTTCTTTCGATACTATTTCAGTTGCGCACTTAAACCAAGGAAAGGCAAGAAGGATATTTGAGATTTCATTTTATTTCACTTCGAGTATACATAATTAATGCGAAAATGTGTAAGTTTATTTTAACAGTACCGAGTTTTAATTTTTTGCATTTGAAAATAAAATGCACGATAGCAGTGAAAAAAAATACAAAAATAGCTTGTTATATTTAACTAAGTATTAAAAGAGAAAGCAAAAAATAATGCCAAGAGTGAGTGATTCCCTCTAATTTTAAAATTTAATTTTTATATAATATGACTTTGGAAATAAAGAAAAAAAGAAAAAAACGAGAAAATGTTAGGCAAAAAACAAAAATTTATTGAGGCTGAAAAAACCATAATGAAAATATGTTTATAATTCAGGTATTCTAAATTATCAAATTTAGAATGCGTTGTGTGATATGGCAGTATCTCAACCAAAATCTTATTGGCCACAGCTGTTGTTTGATGAAAATGTAGTTGAAATTGAAATATTCAAAGTGTCAAAACATAAATTTGCTTATTGGATAAAGGAATGAAAAATAGATATAATTAGTTAGAGAAGCAATCTGATTGAAGAACTAATAAATTATAGTAATTTCTTGCAAGTTATTATCTTAAGTAAAGAAGTGTAAACCTAGAATTGTATCCTTCAAGGACTACTTATTACTGCTTCGCATCAAACGTTTATCGTTTAACGTTTAACGTTAACGTTTATATGTCTCATTTATTCCATTAATTATTTGAGATTTCATGATCATCAAATTTTATTTCATTTCACTTTTTCAATTTACTGATTAGTGCGCGAATTTACAAGTTTCTTTCAGCACCAATGAGAGTGTTAACATTTTTTCAAAATAAATTATTCTCTAAAACAAGCACTTTGAAGCTATTCAACTTACATTTTTTTGAAGGAACGCTCCCTTTGTTTTTCTCACTATTTTTCTTTGTTTTAGTGAAGAACTTTCTCTCATTATCTATGTTTCAATTACAAGGTAAGTTATGGTTTCATTCACATTCCAAACATTTCAACCTCTGGCATATCTCGGTCATTTGAACTCAATTCACATACATACGCTATATATATATATATATATA
>NW_018108279.1:186342-203794 GCF_000183805.2 Loa loa
ACTATATATATATATATATATATATATATATATATAGTAAATTAACTAATAAATTAGTTCTATCCAGAACAGTGCAATCAATATCCTCAGTTTCAGTTGACTATAAAATTCCAATGATCATCCTACTTATCAATGAAAGTTTGAAGATCAAAGGAATAAACCATTCATTCAAATTTATCTTGAACATAATGTTCCGTGCGTGTACGTATACGTGTACGTACGCCAAGAAAAATACATGTACGTAGATACAATAGATCAGGAAAAATTGCAAAGTTTTTCACTTTACTTTTTACTTTTATTTTTTTTAATTTTACTTTTTTATATTTTTTTCATATTCCTTCACTTACTTTCTCCTGCCAACTTATCACTTCTCATAGTTTTGCTTTGTTCCAATATTTTTCATTTTTTTCCACTAATATGTAATCGAAAATATCTGTTAACAGAAGTGAAAAGCATTTTCTGCACTCTAAACTTACCTGTTTCGTGTATGCCCAATTACAATTTAGTTAGTACAGTCTCAAAATAGTACAAATAAATTACTTCAAAGCATTTATTCAATTATAATGTGGAAACATTGAAATTTTCAATTCCAAACTTGTACACTCACTTGCACTTTATTGCGCATATCAAAATTGACCATATTTACTTACTCTAATTCATCTACTATTACCTTTTCTATTTTCTTTCCTCATCAGGAAAAAAAATGCTTTGGTTTTCAAAGTCAGTATGACAGAATTTTTGCTCATTCACATTCATTATAGTTAATTTTTTTTTTTAAGGATATTTTTATATAAATTCTCTTTTTCCAGTATGAATGCTTTAGCAACATACACTTTCTTATAATAAGCTATGTTTAGCTTTATGTGAACTGTGTCAAAGATGAACATTAATTAATGAATTGCAACAGGATTCGAAACATGAACAGAAGTAAATTGAATTGTTGAAAAGCATTAAATGACAGATTTGCGATGTCTGATCTAACACCACAATTTAATAAAATCGTGAATTAATCTTTAGCTTCTTTTGAAAATTAAATGAACTGCGTCTTACAGCTCATCAATATGATTAATTTAAATATTTATCGATACAGAAAAAGTATAATGCAAAAGAAAATTATTTATGTGGCAAGACATTATTGCTATGGAAAACTTAATATTATTATGCAAATCGTTTATTTCAATCATCAAAGCTTTTCCAGCCAGTGAATTTTGGCTTCAAAATAAAAAACTGCTGGACAATGAACGGGTCAAAAGCATGATTTTTCAATTATCCTGACATAGTTTACAACAGTATTTTCACTCGTAATTCTTATAACATCATTATGATTAATAATAATAATAATTAATAATAATAATAATTATTATTACTAATAATTAATAATAATAATAATAATAATAATAATAATAATAATAATAATAATAATAATAATAAATGCCTCTGATAGTTTCATTTTTTCAAAAAATCGATGTTTCATTTTTTGCTATTTTTATCTTAAAATGAATTCAAAGTCCAAAATGAAATTTCATGGATTTGAACGAGCGAGTGTATTGGTAAAAAAATTTAGAAGAAAAAGAGAAGGAAAAATACGAAGAAAATGCAGAAAATAATTAAATGGAAATAAAACTTCAAGTGAAAGAGTATTCGTGTAATGAGATGAAAATATTCCTTGGAAAGAAAAGGACTTATTTTCATTTTCTTTTTCAGAGGTACGAAATAATAATATTTTCGTTTTCTAGTTTATTTCGTTTCACGTGATTATTTTCCATCACAAATATTATCATTAATCTGTTGTGGCGCTTTTTTTCAGGCAGAATAAGATAGAAACTATTTTCCATCAATGTTGATTTTTCATATTGCAATTGCAATTAATTCAAATGAAAGTAAGAAGGAAAGTCATTAGAAGAATATTTGATATCAAATATTAATTAATTTTGTGCCGGTAGTATTACCAATATATGAGGGAAAATAAATGGAGATGAATATTAAAAAACAAAATCATTTAAATTCATTGGAATACGTCTCACATACTTCCATAGTACCATGCATTTGTTTAGTTATACACTTAAAAATTTTGGTAAAAACTGCTATTTCAATATTAGAAATACATATTAACAGAAAATATTAGATATATGAAACACAATTGAAGTTATTTGATTTCTGATTGAATGGTAGCTTTTATCAGATACAATGAATGGTCAGATTATAAGTCTTACATATAGCAAATTTTCACCCGAGCCATTTAATTACTCAGCAATTCAATCACTTTGCTATTGGTTTCAATCTAACTGAATCATAGCATCTATCAAATACAATAAATGGTCAGATTATGAATCTTGGATGCAGACAATTTCCAATTAATTTGTATAGAAATCAAATAATTCCTTGCAATATAAATGATCAAAAAAAAACTTCAGTGAAAACATTTTTTAAAACATTCTATTAACAAGAAAATGGAAAGGATAAAGAATTACAGTGCCCTTCAAAGAATTAATTCGCTAGTCGATTGGATGATAAAAAAATTAAAGAACACAAGAAAATAAAAAACATGTCGCACTTATATCAATTACTGGTCTTTGATTTCACTTCAGATTATGCCGATAAGAAATTATGATTTCGATTTGGTTTGCATTGGTAACTTATCGATTTCCACTCAGCTGACTTTGATAAGTTATCAATTTCAGCTCACATTTCCGATTCTACTTATTGCTTGCATAATATTTAAAATTCAATGATTACGAACTGATAATTTGGTTACCATCTTTCATTAATAATACAATACAATTATCAACATCATTATAATTCATTCTGTCGACATAGCAAACCAATCACGATTTTTGATTGGTTTGATTTTTGTCCATGACACTAATTTAGATAATATTCATTTTCAGTCCGTTATATTTATTACAACGTTGTCCTATCCTGAAACCATACCTTGTAATTACGACAAATAGCACAGTGAGATATGCTAAAAAAATGTTTGCAAAAATCTCTGACAATAAAGCTTAACTGGACCTAATCAGTCCCAAACTTGATTTATCATTAGTCACAGAGCAACAAGTTGTTAGATTTTAGCAATTTATTTAAGTTAAGTACTTTTCCTCCCTCTTCCTATCATCGTTTTCAATCTTTCGGAATATTTTGTTGTATTTATTTCTTTTATTCGTGAACATCAATTCTCGTAGTATCGCTAATTCCTTTCCTTAATTTTTCTAACAATATTTAATCGAAATACCTGTTCAACCATTCGTACATCTATGCAGTTCATCACTTTCTGAACTTTGATATTAACTTATTAATAATCCTGCACTTTACTCCGTCATTACTCTTCATGTATCAGTACTTCCTTATCATCTCATGGATTGCCAACTTTTGTTAAAATCTGATTCATGCATTTTCTTCTCCATCACTTTCCATATTACTGATATCTAATATTCGAAAAAATTCAGTGATATCAAACTGATTGGTTAATTGGATGTGATAGGAAACAACTAAGTTTAATCTGAACGAGTTTGTAGTATATGATTAATATCTGTTCTAATTCTAAAAGGTTAATCACGGGACTAGGATATGTTAGGGAATTGACGTGAACTGAAATTTATCAATTAAGATCCTTGGTAAATCATTCATCAATCAATAATCGGTTAATCCAATAACCAATAATCGATTGAAAATAAACGAACCTGTGTATTTAATAGGAAATATTCAGAAAAGAAACAAGAATGATAACAATTTATTAGAAATAACTTATTTGGTGGAATTGGAAGCTAATTTGAAAGAGAGCGAGATCCTAAAATACAGTGATAAAGTTTTGCCATAATAAATTGAAATTTCAATTCAAGGTTAACTAAATCATACGGGAATTATTCCGAATACTTCCCTGATATCCACAAATCACGAAAATTCCCTTATTATAAATGTCAAGCGAACATTTCAATTCATAAAAAAAACAAAAAAAAGGGAAAACAGGTATGCCTCATCACTCAAGTATGCAATTAAACCACATCAGAATTGGGATATCCTTATTCGATAACAAACAGATGAAGACGAATGAACTGTTTTGGAGTGCTTTCTTCCAAATTTCACAAGAAAACCCAAGCATTCCACGGAAACTTATGGATATACGGAAATTATTCCGAATACTTGTCTGACATCCTCGCACCGCGAAAATTCGCAAATAAGAAACAAAAATGCATTCTCTTCCGGAATATATCACTTCATGTCAACAGATCCAGCACCAATTAAACGAATTTTCAAACCGGTGTCCTTAGCGTAATCCGTCTAGATCGACTCTTTTTTAATGAAAAACTCACTCCAAGACAAAAAAAACTATTTACACTGATTTCTTTATTGCTAGCATTATTTCTCTCACTTGTCATATAAAAAGTTTAATTAATCCCCCTTCCTAGCAACATTCCGATATTTTGGGTCCATAATGAACCCCTTAAAGCATGCATGGTTTGGTGGGAAAGCCTGATGCAACTGTTGGCATATAATACTCTACCCCATCGCTCATAATAATGGAAAGATTTGCTTAGTACAACTTTCATGGCAGATTAGTACAATCAATTCAGTTCCGTGAATAATAAAACAAATAACAAACAAAAACTCTTATTTCCATGTCAAACGAATAGTTTATAAAAAAACAGCCGTGCCTCATCATTCAAGCATAAGTCAATCAAATCATATCAGAATTCGGATATCCTTATTCGATAACGAATGGATGAAGATGAATGGACTGTTATGGAATGCTTCCTTCCAGATTTCACAAGGAAACTTATGGATTCTACGAAAGTCAAAAGCTGCTGAGTAAAAATAAATATATGAAATATATCAACTCACCATTTAGCAAAGCATTATGGGTGGGTTCTCTGAAAATTAACATCAGTACTCAAGAAATAAGGAGCATCTTTAACGCTAATTTAGAAAATATTATTGCAATAAACTGTAACTATAAAGTATTTGTTATGAACAGTATAATTACAAAAACCATATGGAAGGAAACTAAATTAAAAGTCACACTGCACCACTTTCTACATTATAAAGTCCTATTTAATCAAAACCTTTGCTGTTTTTTAATTGACAACTCATGAATTATTTTAACCTACATAATAGTTCATCCAAATACCTCATTGATATTTAACACAATCGCTTCGATATTTGGTTAAATTGGAGAATAAAATTCGTTTTTAGTTATCACTTCAAAAGAAAACGATGACAGGAATAGAATATATTTCCAACAAAATAATCATATAACTACAGAGATGCGTCTCGTAACTCTCGTAATCGTCTCGATCTCGTAATCGTACTATTCACCCTTTCTAATATAAAAATATGCAACACATTCGCTTACTTGTTTACACCCTCTTTTTCCTCCAGATATGGAAATTGCAAAACCTCGCCATATTTTTAACCAAATATCAAGTGGATGGAAAAAAATGAACGGGTAAAAATATTAACAGTAATTAAACACAACATAATCCACCCATTCTTCCGAATGAAATGAGAAAAAATGGAATATCCTATAATCAAACACCTTCACTTTGCATGAGGGAGTATCAAAAAAGTGAAGAAGCAAATGCTAAAATAAACAAAAATAAGAGTTAGTACCAAGAATATGAAAACAAAGTAGCAATGAAAATTTGAATAAATACGGTGGTTCTTAAATGCGTGAGAATCAATCAAAATGCAGAAGCAAAGGAGCGATACCACCACCACAAAATTCGACTATCAAATATCTTGTAAAGTGATACGACATTAAGAAGCGATATAATTGGAGTGATGACAAATTTCCCCAGAAACTTGAGCCAAGTTAAGAAAAAAGTATGGTTATAGCTAAGGCCAAACATAAAATATTTTCACTGCAGCATGATTTCGACATATGGCATTATGAAATTATCTCGAAAAGGCCATATACGTCTCTAGGATATCAATTTGGGACGGGTAAAAGTGCAGCGTGTGTATTGCAAACATTTTTTAGTTTCATTTTTAGGATGCATAAAAACTAAAAACCAATGAACTTCTCAATGAACACTATCAAAACGTAAGAGAAGTGAAAAACAACGAATACAATTTTTCGTTTCAAAATTTTCCAAATAGATTTCGATTGACCAACGATTTCTCACGGTTTGTCACTGCTGTCTACCAACTCGACAACCATTACACCATCGGTTCGTTTACGAAGAAACTTCAATTTGAAAAATGGTTTTTCGCATGAAACTGCACTCATAAAATGCAAAATGTCATTATCCGCACTGATATCAAGGCCTATATCGATATCATTTACATCTAACAGTATGCAAGGAATTCCCACGGCTGGATGCATCCTTGTTATTCCCGGCTGAAATTTAAAAAAATTTTATAACAAAGACCGAAGTTACCCTTAAATACTACTTTTTCCGAACTCATTCCACCGATATCACATTAAATTTTCTATGATGTGAGAAATTGAAGAGTTATTAATTTGATAAATTTAACAAATTAGTACGAATCTACTCTGCGACTAGGAAAGAATTTATGCCCAATTGTAGATCTCAACATTTCTGATAGCGAAACTTAAAATTATAATTGTTAGTAATGGTTTTAAGCGATATTTAAATAATGGTCATTGGTGAAATAATATGGTCTGTTTAGAGCAGTGGCTCCCAGCCTTTTCTTAACCATAGCCCGTTTTATTTGTAGCAGAGACTACAAGGTTTCAAAACAATAAACTCTGCTAATTTGAAAATGAACTTCTGTTAAAACTTTTAATTACTACTTTATTAAACATTAATAAGAACAGCCCTCGCCTGTTTTCTATTTACCACGCCGCCATCCTCGCGGACCGTATATTAGCATCGCCGGCCACCGGCTGGGAACCACTAATTTAGAGCTATAAACCTAAAAACTGATTCCAGCTTTCCGCGGAAGATTTCTTGTCAAGCGATCGTACTTCATTCTGAGAGAATGGCTTTCACAGAGAGAATGACTGTCATGAAACATATGACACAAAATACGTTTGAGCAACAGAATAAAATTCTTCAAATCTTATTAATTTCGAATGAAAGATAATTTATACTGTAGATGAAAACTAAGCAACGGTAGAACAAAATGATGCAAAAAAAAATGAAAATTGTTGAAATCCAAAACACTGAACATCTATCTACTTGCATTATTTTATAAACATCACAATTATACTAACCAGCTCACTGATAGAGTGAAGATCGTTATAAGTAACTCTTTCATAATTACCGTAATCAATATAATGCACTTCCACATCCGTATGGTATACTGCTGTAATCACTGCACGAAACATTGCTTGAAATGCGTGACAGTATGAAACGCAAAGAGTGCCGAGTTTCTAAACAGTCAAAGTTTGATAGATGAATTTTGCACTATAGAAAGATGTTGGTTAGAAATGAAAGTTAAATGAAGCACTGAAAAGTTTTGTCCACTCAGGAATCTTATTCTTTCTTACGTCTACTATTTCTATACATCCCAATAAGGAAGTGGATCTCCACTGAGATGTTAAAGAAGAAAAAAAACCTTCGAATTAAATCACATCGCCAGGAATGTGATCGATACCATCACATTCCTGTGTAGATTATGAGATATTTAAGCGTCAGATAATATTAAAAAGAAACGAACAATATCTTCCTTTGGTAACGGTTCAATAGCTGTTAAGCAATCCAAATATTGATCAATAATATCTAACAGCCTATCATCTTGAATCTGCACAAAAAAAAGTGGCCAATTTTGATTTGACCAATCATCATCGCTTCTCTTCACAGTATATACTGTCTGTTCTACCACTTCTATATATGGCACATAGGACTGCAAAAATAGGGTAATTGCAAAAAGCTCCACAAATATTCTTTTCTATTCATGTGCAATGCTCACAATAAAGTAAGGTTGTTTGTTTGGTCATACTAATAGTATTAGTAACAGTAGGAACAGTAGGAACAGATAATAAGTGTCTGTAATAACAGATAATAAGTGTCTGCATAATGTAATAAGATGCAATTCAATTTCGTCATGCCTTAAATTATTGATTTTCCATCTAATGCTCAGATCCTTCCATTCTCATAATCTTCCCTAAGTAACGAAATGAAATAAAAAATCATAACAAGAAAAAGATTCTCAAAAAATAAAGTTTTCAAAAAACTACCTTATATTTCAGGGTCTCCATAGAACGGCCATTGTTCAAAATGATTGTTGACAAATTAGCAGTCTCAGGATTAGCCATGTTTCGATCATCTTCACCCTAAAATGAAACTTCCATCGTAACTGAGTACAGCCTCACAGCGGGTGATGATTAGCATCTCACAGCAAATGGAGTGGTAATAAGCTCTGCCTCCATTCAGAAAATCCACTGATCCAGCAACAGCGCATGATTGTATGTGGATTTATTTATGGTCAGTCTCTTAAAAAGGCTTTTAAGATGCCAACTGTTAAGCTGTTTAGTCAATTCGCCAAATAAAAATGTCAGCAACATTCTGTTCATCATTCTATTTTCCATTGAATATCATATTTTCGAATATCGAAAGATAGTATTCCATATTTCAGAGAAAAAGGTTGGAAATGTAAACAGATAATAAAAAGAATTCCAAAGGGATAACTGTGGTCGGCGTATAACAATTAAAACCAGTAGAAATTTAGACAACACCAGTTGCACGAGTATTTAAATAGTCATAATGATAAGTCCTGATTAAGGAATTTAACTAGAACCAGTAAAAATTCAGGGTTACCTCGCCTCTTACTACTCCCGATACACCACAAACTGTAGCAGCTGTAAAATGCGAGATTGCTGGTGCGTACTGCCGTTCCCCTTCGTGCATCAGGTAACCATTTCTATCTCGCGAACGATGCACGTATAATGCTTTCTGAAAAAAGACTACAACAACTTTGATATCAATTAAACATTCAGAAACACCTCAAATCAATACTTAGAACCTGGATTTCTATAACCAGAAGTTGGAATTAAAGCAAAACTTATCGCAGCCTCATCGTTTCTCGCCAAGAGTTATTAATAAGAGAATTTGAACTCAGCCATATCTTATTGCTCTACCAAGGTCGTAATCAAATCTTTTTTGATAATTTTACACTTCAATGTTCAGGATGCTATCATAGCATAGAATCAAAGTTTATTTTTGAATTATACCTCCTGTGCTTCACAGAATGAAAAAGGTTCTGTTGAAAGATAGCCACCGCCACCAGCATTTAATCGATCATTGCTTTCTGATCCTCGTTCAATATGTCGGACAGCGCATCTCGTACCGACTAAGACCAAAAAGAGATGAGTAAGCGGAAATAATTCTGGCAATCACTTTTTACAAACGAATTCTCTTTGACAAACAATTCTCTTTGGTCGCGCTCTTTGATTAATTCTGTCTTACATGATTTTCTAACTTACTCATTATTTGGTAAAATACAATGAACTAATCTTACAGAGAATTCAGTTCTTCATCTTACGTAGTTATTTTTTTTTTTTTGCTAAATGTCTTATACACATTGCACTAGAAATTAAAAAAGAGCGTATGGGAAATGTAATGCTTAATATAATGTGAAGTAACTTCCAGCATTTTGCCTGAATCATTCAGCATCAAACAGTAGCAAATGCACAGTGAAGGAACACTGTTCATATATAACACTTTTTTCAATTTTTCCAGAGGTGCTTTTCATACAGTTAAAATGTTTCGGCAATTTTACAAAAAATGTACGTCGTGTTGATATGAAAAAAATAATTAACCATTTTCAAGCTGGTGATATTGCTTCGTTGGTGCCTGCTGTTGTATATCAGCTGAAGCTCCCATTCCAGCTATACTATAACACTCGTTCAGAACATGAATCGGTGGTTCACCATATTGCGTTTTACGCAGGGGACCTGGCATGTATTCTGCATAACATTACAGTTAACCAGATAGCAGTGATGGTATTATTAGCATGAATTTACTCCATAGATTTAAGAGGAAAATCAAGCAGTTTCATGTATTGATAATGGCACAATTCCAAAAGCTATGATTTTATCTCCCCTAAATAGATCGGCAATTGAACTCTTGCAGGAATAATTATTTAATCACAGACCCTCGTGACAGAACTAACTATAGAATGAGGGCAAACAGAAGAATAGGGGACAGAAAGAGCAAAACAAAACGCAAAATGCAAAACAGGTATGAGCATACCAAAGTATACACAAGATAACATTAAATATTTCTATTTGTTTCCGTTTCACCTTTTCTGTCACTTTTAAATATTTCTTCATTTCAAAATTAAGTAATGAATACCCAAGATCAAATCTATCTTTCATTCAATCTTATTGGATGAAAAATGAAATGATGCAAATATACCTCGTTGTTGCAAGTTATTGTTCGAATCTCCACTAGTTATTGTTGGTATTATTAGCATTTCGCTATCATTAGGTCGGAAACGACAAATTCTTGCACTGCGCTAAAATAATAAAAAAAGAAGTAGAGCTCAATAAAGCGACAAAAAACTGAATTAGATAAAGGAAAAGAGGAAAAATAAAAAACTCAGAACCGAAGCTAAAGTTGAGGTTGGTGATGATGGTCGTATGCTTTCCGGAACTGTGATCAGCGGTACTGAACCATTGTATGTTTCAAAAAAATCACCAACACTAGGACGCATTGAGCTGGGATTCATTATCTGGGTTGAAGCAGAAGTAGGTATATTCAACCTTTCCTGCTGATTTTGATATCTAAAGGAAATACAAATAACCTATCGCTTGGCAGAGAAGCTCGATGCTCGATTGATATTTTCCAAAGATTTCCTATTCTTTTTGTTGTACTTTCAAACATCCACGACAAACCCAAAACTTATCCTATCTGTAACATTAATTGGTCTACATAATATTTGCTTACCCTTACATTTATAACCGCAACTTTTTTCTAGTTCTGAACTAGTTCTGATGTTAAATGTCAGACGAGGCTTGGTCGTACACTTCTCAATAAAAAGTGTTTATGAAATAAACTAACACTGGAGGTAGCTGCTGAACCATCACAGGATCCAACGATAAATTGTTCGGTAAAGTTGCAGACAATGACGGATTTCTTCCCAGAGCCTGTGCCCAGGACTGATATGTCGGGAATGAAGAGCATGGATTCCAATTCGTATTAGGAGTTTGGCCACTTTGAGCATGTATTGGTAGAGATGTAAGATTTGGAAATGAACTGCAAGTACCCTGAAATAAAAAGCACAAAAGGTTTTGGGAAGTTTTGGAAAAAAAAAGACTGGAAACGAAAAGCTTTGGAAAGCACAGCAACTATAGTGGGCTAATCCAAGCCTGGCCTGGAAAAAATACTCTTTATATGAGATAACTACACAAAATAGTAACTTACAGCTACAGCAGATGTAAGGGGCATTGATATTGTGTCCAGTCTTTTCAAAATAGTAGCAAACTGCAACTGCAGAGTTTGTAATGTCCAGTCCTGCTCAAATTTCGACCTAAAAACTGTTCTCATCCATCAACACTCAGATTCGGAGACACTCGCTTAGACATCCTATTCGACATCTCATCGAGTACATCGGTATCAATAACTAATATTATCGGAGGTAATATAAAGAGTTATATATCCCTTGGAGTTTATCAAATAATTATAAGATGGAACGTGTAGAATTTGCCCAATGATTGATGGTCTAACCCTTAAAAGGAATAAGCAAAACGAACCGACCAAATGAAACTCTCACTATGTTGCCACTTTTATTTACGGACCTAATACCAACGATAATACACTGTTTGAAATCATTCCCATAAAAGGCCGACAAGCATGTTTGCTTAACTATAAATAAATTTTGGCTCTGGCAAAAGACAACACCATCTCATTATCATAGATAATTATAAAGCAATAGAGACATGTGGATATAATTGTGATTTCGGCATTAGACAGAAATAGACTACTTTTTCATCTCAAACAATTTCCTTTCAACTTGCAATCGTTCGTTTTTTTCTCTCAATTTTTCTTTTGAAATTTGAATCGATTGTTCAATCGAGGGTACGACCATATTGGTACCCTTAACTTTCACATAATCACAATAGATATCTTCCATATTAGCAGCAGCAGCACAAGTCTTCTGCGTTGCTGAAGGTTGCGCTTCCTCCACAATCTTTCCCCAATAAATGCCATCAACAGCAAATGTTGCTATGCATACAACGTACTCCTTCTCGACTTCCAACTTAAATCATGCCAAAAATTCAGATAATACGCAATAACACATTTACCACTGTATTTAATGGTACAATTTAAAACAACTATAAAAAGAACTAACGTTTTGTAAGTTTCGATTTTGTTCTTTGATCCCAAACTTGAATGCTGCTACTGGCATTTTCAGTACATCCGATGGCTGAAGCATAAGTCTTATCGGAGTTATTTGTAAGTTATACATACAAATATAATTACCTTCAAATAAATTATATAGAATTGGGGAAATATATGAAACATTTTGATGGTATGATAATGTCCATTCGTTACAAGCTATCTTTCTTTATTCCCTCTTCCATAACTTAGTTCTAGAGCAACATCTCCATCAGATAACAGGTAGACTATGAATAAAATATAACGAGTATCATTTTATTCTCAAAACTGCTAACCTGCCCACAAAGATCGTATATTGCAAAAGAATCGCAAACAACGTGTTGTCCATAATCGACAAGGAAAGCTGAACACGTCCCATCTTCCGTATTGAATTGACTGGCCAAAGCTCTGAAAAAAGCCTTCATGGATTTATATCTCTTTTATTTATTTAAAATTATTGGTACAACGAATTATGAAATAGAAATAGAATAGTGAAAAAGAAGTAATGATAGTGTGCAACAATCTTTTATATGAAATGAGAATGAAAAAAGACGGAGAGTTTAATTAACAGCACTATTTAAAGAGACAGCCTATTTCAAGAAGGAAAATTAAATTAATACGCTTCTGTGCCACAAAAGCTTATAAACGATTGCTGTTGCGAGTAAATGCGAAGTTCCGTGATAAAGAAAAATGTAAAGAATCATAAGTGAATGAGTAGTGCATAGGTGCAGCGCAGGGACAATATTTTTGATTATATTACGCAGTGGTAATCATCCCTTGGATCTCAGCGATTCCATTCTACCGTCTTTGCTAATAGTAGTGGCTCCTTTGCTGACAAGTTTAGAATAAAAATGAATTTTTTGATGTTTTCTTACATCGAATCGCAGCTTTCTAAAACAGATTGTCTACATGTGGCTAATGATTCAAAAGTGAAAAGATAAACCATTAACCTGTAAAGACGACAACGACTTGCTCTAGGTAAGTTAAATGGCCGTGCAACGCGAGCAATGCACGCTACTCCAGGAGCATTAGCAAGATACATCGACGGCGACAAGCGTTTTATCGGACGTACCATATACTGCAGCAGATATAGATAAATGATCAACATAATCATGAAAGGAACTCTAAAAATAAGTTTACATTTTTTGTGATTTAACTTTCGAAAACACTACCGGAGCTGTCCCGTCCAATACATCCCCTATCGTCATAAAAAGAGGAGTCGGATAAATCGAAACATTAAGTTCTTGAGAAAAAAAATACACGATCTGAAACTGGACATATCCGAAACCTCTCAATATAAAAACAAAGAAGAGAACTACAAAAAGTGACACGGGCAAGTATAAAATATTGATTCGCGGAGCATCTGGATAAGGTTAACTTACAATTCTCTCAGGAATTAGCAAATAAGCAAGGGAATCTTTTTTCGAAATGTTTTGTAGAAATATAAATCTTACTTCGGGAAGAATTAGCTAATGCGATTATTATTTTTCCGTAATACTATATCTCTCAACAGACCGGCCAATTTTTATTTAACACACACCATACATTTTTTTAGAAATCTCGTAGAAAGACATGACAACTATTTTACCTAAAAATTTTTAAACACGAGTTTGAATGAAAATGTGAATTGAGAAAAAAATAACCTGATATAAAATAGAAAGTTGTTCTGTATCTCTCATCAAGTAGATATCATCAGCCAGTTTCTCTGTTATACGTGCAGTAAATTTTCGCGCTAATTTAACTTCAAAAGGCGCAAACACAAAACTCATGTCATTTTTGGCTTCTTCCGCAACAACTGACGAGGAGACACTTTTCATAGCCATCTGCAACGTAATGTCAATCCCTAACATTATTATTTTCGACAAATCTTCAAGCGGAAAAAAAGTCAAATTACACGTGAACCTCAAGTATGCAATCGAAAGTGGTATTTATAGGTTGCAGTTTGTAAGCCGTTGAATTAGAGATAAAATAACCTATCATCCATCATAATTCTATGCGGGAAAAAGGATAAAACTGAGTTGATCAACTTCGATATTAGTTTCGAAATACTGAAAAGTCCCGTAAATTAGGCAATTATTTCCGCAGTAAATTCCCACTGTAAAGAGAAATCCGCACAGAAACCTTCCCAGAGATTCGGATACGAAAGTTACAAAAATCATACTCGAAAACAAAGAAAATACTATAAAGTGAAGCAATAATTTGTTACTCCGTTGTCATTATGCATTATGCAGCAGCACGAATCAAACAATGCTTATAGCAAGATTGGCGGCGCGAGAACACCGCGGACATACGGAAAATCGACCGATCAATAACCTGATGAAACATACAGTCTCAGTCACAACCATTCTCGAAGAATCTTACGTGCAAAATGAAAGCTCTTCACTGACGCGGCTCACAGCATATGTTAAAAAAGCAATGCGCAAAAATTGCGTCTATCATCGGGAAGGGAATAGGTGCCATTCTATTCTTTCAAAAGATTGCGTCAATTAAACGTAAAGAGGACGTGACGTGGATGGCGTAAAGACACGATGTAAACGCAGTCATCACGTACTATTACACTTTGATGTAACGAAGAGAACAGTCACAGTTTAAAGAGAAAGTACTATACTTTGAAATAGGTATACAGCATAGACCAGGTTTTCTCTTGAAGTTTATCTTTCCAGCTTCAGCCTAACTTCTCTCACGTAAATGTTATTCTTTTGTAAAGTGAAAATGCTTTTTGAATGGAAAATTGTAACGTCGAAGGATACAAAACACATTTCGCAATGTCTGGAAAAATCGAAGAAGAATGAAATTGATCTCTTTTTTTCTTCTTTTTTAGTGTTTAATTCAACCAATGACATTGATTTTAATGAATCAAGGTTTGAAAACAAAAATTTTCAGTAATTATTTGAATCAGAAATAAAGTGAAAGATGAATAACACTCGGGTCAATAATTCGTTATTATTTGTTTGATATTTTTTATAGGACATAAATTGGTCAATCGTTCAGATTTGCTAATATTTGATGACATTTCGCTTCCACTGGCTTCCAGAATCATTCCAAATATATGTTATCATTAATCATTTCCATTGAGAAAGGCGCCTCATTTAAAATTGGTGTCATTGTTTATTCGTGATTTCAGTTATACCGCTTTATGAATCATTTAGTTAAAACTTATCATGAAATACTTGACTTGCTGCAATAACAACTCTTCATGTCTTGTAAGGTAGTTGACACGATAGATTTAGAGACAGTGTAAAGAGCGTCAAAATTCTCATTTGAAAGTTATTCTTAGAAAATGGTGGTAAATCATCATCGAAATTTAGACTTTAAACAACACTACATCTATTTTCACACGCTAAATGCTTTACTTTACGATTGCTTCCACCGCAAAGTGTTAAGAATTGAAAATGCTTCCCTTTTGATTATTTCAAGAAAACTTCCAAACCTGTTGTGAAAATTTGATTATCTGAGTTGAATAGTTTCAGCAACAGTAAATCTGATATTTATTTGTGTAGGAGAGTGACCAAAGAACTTCTTTATTGACAGGATAATATGCAGATCTATTTAAACAATAATATCGACCAAGCCAATAGACTTTAAATTTGGTAATAAATGGACAGTTGGATTAAGAGCAGAGATGCCAGGAATATTTCTTATTAATAACGTTGATATAGCGTCCAATCCAAAAAAAAAGGGGATCCTTTTTTCTTTTTGGATAGGCTTATGTATGTTAAGAAGTGAGAGGCGGTGATATTAAACACCGGAAACTGTTGAGAGCCAAATTACAAAAACATGCCCATCGCAAAAAGATCCAATGAGAAGAACAGATGTGTATTTAGTTAGATAATTTAAGCAATTGTTAACAAAGACATTTCTAAATAAAGACATGTGCTTAGACATAAAGGAAAAAACATGGGAATTGAAACGGGAAATAAATCTAAGGAATGTAAATTGAAACAAATATGTGAGATAAATGGCAAACCATAAATCATGGAAAATATTCCTAATTTTATTTGTATAATTATGAAATTTATTTTAGTTTTTCGCGACTTTCGCGACAAAAATGTTTATCTTGCTCGATTGAGTATTTCTTCATAAGCGTTTTTGTTTTCAGAAGCGCCTTTGTCCTCACAAGCACTTTTGCCTTCACAAGCGCCTTTGCTTTCACAGGCGCTTTTGGCTTCATAAGAGCCTTCATCTTCACAAGCGCCTTTTAGTTCGATATTTTTCTATTAACTATACCATAAGAAGTTTATCAATGGACGGAATCATGTGTTTATGTGATGCATTGTTGAAACAGCTGAATGAATAGATATGGTTGTGAAGAAGTTAATTAACCATTCCGGATTATTATAGAATTCGATTTAGAGAAGAAAATTGAAGCGGAGGGAAAATTTGACATAGACCGCATAAACTTTTTGCTAAATTGAAGGGCGTAAAGTGCTGAAAAAATTTTGAGCGACAGGTGTCAACGAACACATTTGTGCATTCTCCACTATAGAGATGTATTGGCATATCTGTGACAAATCTTTGGATTATTCTAATTCAATTCTAATAAATTATGTTTTCCGTCCATTTCTCTTCATTCATTGGATAGATAATATTTTCAATGATCACAATCACATCACATTCATTTCTTGCATTCATTTCTTAATCAATGATTAAACGAAAGTGTGAAAGAAAGTTTTTTGTAAACTGCTAAAGAGATAACCAATCGGTGGATGCTTATGTATGCGTATTATTATCATTACTTCATGATTATCCACTTCCGCCCGGGATTTCCTATTGCAATGCAACAATCAGCAAGTTATATGTTGATATCCCAACTCTAATTAAAATATCAATTCATTTGAATGTGGAATTGTTTAAGTTGATATCATGACAAAGTAATGTTTGTCTGCGATAAATTTTGTAAGAGTTCAACATTCGAGCTTGAATTTAACTCAGGAAACTGTAATGCGAATGGATCTGAGAAATTTGAAATTGTTTGAACAGAAGGTAAAATTGGTGACGTTTTTAGTGTGAAATTCATCGCTGTCATATTGGAAGCCTGAAAAGTGTGTCAAATGAAAAACATTTGTAGAAAAGTAGAAGGAAAAGAAAGAAATCATTCACAAAAAGGTCAGTCATAACGAAAGACCTGTTAATGTAATTTTCCCATTTGACTGGTTTGAAACATTTCC
>NW_018108280.1:0-2724 GCF_000183805.2 Loa loa
TATAATAATAATAATAATAATAATAATAATATATATATATATATATATATATATATATATATATATAACAAATGAAATGTAAATTCTTTCATTAATAAATTGATCGAATTTAATAATTGAATGGTTAAAATGGAACGATGTCATTTGTCAATTATAACAAAAAATGGCATCATTTCATTTCTTCCAGAAATTTTCACATTTTATAAATTCTTCACATTTTCAGCTTTATATGTGAATTGCTATTTTTTTTTTTTGTCCATTTTCCTGATTTTTATTTTTTGACCTAAATTTGATACATTTCTCATGAATCGTTTTCACTAAAAGAAAAATTTTTAAATGTTTAGTTTAAAATTAAATTTTATGCGCAAATATATTAACTTAATATTACTTGGGTAAATTTTTATTCCTAAAAGAGAAATTTTTAAATGTTAAAAAGTTAGATTTTATGCGCAAAGTAAATGTACAAATTTAATGTTATTTACTTTAATTTAATCTTTACTCCTATATAATCATATTTGAATACAATGAATTTTTATAGATTGCGCCATTTTTTTTCTTAATTTTTCAAGAAAAAAAAAAAAAAACAGAACCATTAACTTTCATTTGATATTTTCCCAGAGTTATACTATACTATACCGTAATCTTATCAAAATTAGAAAATCATTGATTACATTTCTACTTATTGAAAGCATAATATATTATGGAATAAAATATATAGTAATATTGTATAGTAATTGTTGAGATATAAAATATTATATAGTCAATCATATATATATATATATATAGAGAGAGAGAGAGAGAGAGAGTAAAAGATTGGAATGTTGGCGGTAATTAGAAGGCGGTGTTGACTGTGATTGTGCTGATTGATATGGATGTCGATCGTTTTCTCTCTCTCTCCCTCTTTCTCTCTCTCTTTTCCTTTAATAATAAATGACAATGATGACAATGACGATGATCATTTTGATTTGATATATTTGTCCATTGCAACAGTTATCTTCATTGCTTATTTGCTTCTTTTCAATATAATATTAGGCGCTTTTTCCCTCCGGGAATTTTCCGCCATTACTCATCTCAAACATCAATTTTGTACAATCCTGTTTTTCATCATTTATCAATTTCTATTACCATTTGTAATCATTGTCAAATGTTATTATTTATTACAAGAATTATTTTTCATTTAAATATTCATTTCATTTCACTACTACTACTACTACTACTACTACTACTATCTCATCTTTTGTATCTCATACGTGATTTTCACGTGTAAAACGTACGTAGATTAGTATAATAGATAAAAAAAAGTATCTACTACTACTACTACTATCTCATACGTGACTTTCACGTATAAAACGTACGTAGATTAGTATAATAGATAACAAAAGCATCAACTACTACTATCTCATACGTGATTTTCACGTGTAAAACGTACATAGATTAGTATAATAGATAACAAAAGTACTACTACTACTACTACTACTACTACTACTATCTCATACGTGATTTTCACGTGTAAAACGTACGTAGATTAGTATAATAGATGACAATATGAGTCCGATGCTAATTATTAAACTGAACTTAATAATTCTATTAAGCTTTACATAAGTAATGATCATAATAGCCAATAGGTAAATTATTTGATGACCACAATAATATTATTACAATTGTTGGGATATGTTTATCATTGATGGATAGCAATACTAATGTTTATACATACATTTCAATCGATTCAATTTTCTTTTCTATTAGCATCATTTAACTCGTCATATGTCATATGTCCATGCATAAATGTAGTCTAAGTCTATAATGATCGATTTATTTATTAGCTATTATTTCAGGTGTGTTATGCTAATATCATTAAGCTATGTAATATCACATTACATTTACCTTTCTTTTTTGTTTTAAAATTTATCTGTTAAAATGGCGCTTTTTTTCTTATTTCCGCCATTATGTACTTTTTTTTTCGAATGTTTCAAAGAGTTTTTTTTTTTTTTTTTCAGAACCAAAAATTTTTTACAAATTATATTGTTTTGTTTAGGAGAAGGGGGGGGGGGGAAAAAAAAAACAAAAAGAAAAAGAAAACAGGTCATTTCCTTCTTTCCTTCCCTCCTTTCCTCATTCTATTTCAATCAGCTACAAATTGTTATTCTTCCTTCTCTTTCTCTTCCTCTTCCTCCTACTCCTCCTCCTCCTCCTCCTCCCCTCTTCTCCTCCTCTTCTTCCTCTTCCCCCTTCCTCCTCCTCCTCCTCTTCCTTCTCCTCCTCCTCCTCCTTTCCCTTGTTCAAATGTCGCAGATCTGAGCGCTCTTCTCCACCCACTCTTGGCCTCATTTCATGTCAACATTCTTTTAAGCTTATTATATGAAACTTTAAACTGTTTAAAATCCATCAAATTATGTCATTTTTCAAACATTTTGACATCTTTTAAACATTTCAAAAATTATATCAATGTTAAATATTATATCAGCAAAAAATTCAATGTATCATTTCCAAAAATATTTCTCAAAAAGAAGGGAGAGAAAAATGAGAGGGAGAGAGAGAAAGATAAATGGAAGAGAAAGATAGAAATATGGATATATCAAAAAGAAAGAAATTTTTATAAACTTTTTAAAAAATGTAATTTTATCATAATTACCATATGAATAACATCAATAGCTATCATTCATTAAAAAGGACCAAATAATTTTTCATCAATTTTTCACTTTTTTCTTCTTTTCTTTTTTTTTT
>NW_018108280.1:3830-5695 GCF_000183805.2 Loa loa
CCTCCCTATCTCCTCAAATCTTCCTTTTAAATTCTTGAAAATTTTTGATTTAATTTTTCGAATTTCTCGAGTTGAAAAAAAAAGCCGATGATCGCTATTGCCAAACATAATCAACTGCTTGCTAAAATGTGTCAGGTGGCATTTTATCTTTTAGTTAATGAAAATTTGCTTTCTCAGAAATAAAACTGTAACCGTCGAGAAATATGTCAGTCAGTTAATGATAAAATTTCCATCTCCACCATTCTCCACCTCGCGCTTCTTCCTTTGTAACCTATGACCTATTAATCATATATCGGAAGTGGAATTTTTGCTCACATTTTTATGTTGTAGATTTTACTACGGTAACACTTTAAATACATTTCATTAAAGTAATTAATGATTAACTACAAGTAATAAATTTTTACTCCTTTTAATTAACATTTCTAAAATGAATTTCATTATTGTTATCAATCAAATAATGTGAATTAACTGAAATTAAAACGAACGATACTTACTAATATGTAATTTTGAATTTTTTTTTCTAAATAGTTTCTTATAGGATAATTCCATTATCGTTAGCTATCAAATTAGATGATATAAAAGTGAAACAATTGATAATTAATTGATAAGAAATTTTTACTAATTTTCAATCAATTTCTTTTGAAATGATTCTATTATTGTCATCAATCAGATGATTGTAAAAGTGAAATGAGAGAAACATTACTGATAAGCTAGCAATGCTTTCAGTACTTTTAATTCTTTCTAAACTTGAAAACAAATTTATCAATTTATTTTAAAATGTTTGAAGATATTTTCATTTTAACTTTTTCTCACTGATGATAACTATTCTATTTTCAAATTCCTCATTTTTCTTTTAGGTATTACTATTCTAAAGATAATATAAAATGATAAGAAATGGTTAAGCATTTTTTTTCCCCCCCCCCCCCCATTTCTATCAAATTTTCAAAATTTTAATTTGAATCAAAAATGATAATAAATGCTTTAATTAGCTAATAAGCTCTTCTATAGTATAATTCAATTCATTATCGAGAAGTTGCCATATTTATTCACATTTTGCATTCTTTTTTTTTTAGCAAAATTATATGGAAAAGCGTTAGGACGGAAATATTTACACATAAGCAAACATATGTGTAAACATAATTGATGAAAAGGGAAAAAGCTCAAATATTGGCAGAGTTGGTAATGATGATGATAATGGTGATAATGATGATGATGATGATAATGATAATGATGATGATGTTGGTGATGATGATGATGATAATGAATTTGTTTTCATTTTCGTGTCTTTTCAATTATTATGATCAACATTGTCCAGTTGTCACCGATCGCCATATAACAAAATAGCTAATCCCTTATTCATCACCATGGCGTTTTTTAATCCATTCCATCCATCATGTATTTATTTCATTTACTCATTCTTTTTTTTTTCTTTTTTTAAATCATTTTGAATCTTTACAAAAGTTTGACTTACTATAATCTAATTTAAAATGTTACTAAACTGAAAATGGTCATCGAATTTTCGCTCTTTTCGTTTTTTTTTTTTTTTGGTTACTTTTGAGTTTTAATTTTTTTTCGACAAATTATTAATTTCAGTTAATTAGTAAATTACCAATTCCAAATCTAATTGATTTTTTTTTTTTAAATGAGAATATATTTAGGGGATGGGAAAAATAATGCTGTATTTTCATGGATTTCAATAATTTTAAGTAATTTTTAAGTCATATTTCTTTTCAAATATTGTTTGGAATTTTTTATGCCTTAAATTTCTCTCGTATATGTATCAATTCCGCTTTCTTTGATAGATTATTGATGAATTGAAAAATTTGAAAAGATTATTAAAAAATTACGAAAAGTTAGATATTTTA
>NW_018108280.1:6376-12985 GCF_000183805.2 Loa loa
AGAGAGAGAGAGAGAGAGAGAGGGAGAGAGAAAGAAAGAAAGATGGATGTATATTTCAATTAATTATCTAAAATATTTATTACTCCATTTTTTTTTTCTTTTTTCCTCTTTCTTAGGAAAAAAAAGTTGACAATTAGGTCTATACGAATTGCATATTAGAATTGATATTAAAACTTTAAAAATGCGCTTTTAAGGATATTAAAATATGACTAATTTTATATTTGATGACAAATGATAATTGAAAAATATTTGATTGCGGGGGAGGATCGTGGCTCATTTTCCTTTTTGTAAGATAGAAAGTTCAAATAATTTAATTAATAATTAAGTGTATGTAGAAGTAAATCAAGTATTTATCCAAGCTTTTTTAAATTTATACCTAACCAAGTTTAATTAGTTAAATTTATTTGTCTCACATATGAATATCCATTTAAATAAATCGAAAATACTTGCGAAAATTTGAACAATTATAAGTATGAATTAGTAGTTGAAATCTGTCACATTTTCTTTTTTTGTCATACCATTGGTATAGCTATGTCACATCTGTTTATTGCGACAATTTCAAGTCAGTCTTGATAACAAATGAATATGGAAATTTCATTTTATCATATGACTTAACCCTTTACTGGAAATAAAATAATTATGATAAGAGAGAGGGAGAGAAAGGGAAAGAGAGAGAGAGAGGGAGAGAGATTTTCTCATTAAAATGTGAATTCTTTTCATTTCATTCCTAAATTAAAATCATAAATAAAATTTCATATCAGGAGAAAATGATAATGACATGATGAAATATGATAATCACTTTTTATTCTTCTTTTTCCTATTTTTATCATTGAAAAAAGCCTAGTTTTTTTTTTTTTTTTGCAAACTTTCCTATTTATTCATAAATTCTTCTCTAAAAAAAAAGAAAAAAAAGAATAGGAAAAATAAGCCATTCTTTAAGGTATTTGTTTTATTGAAGCGATTCCTTTTTTCTTTTCTTTCTTTTTCTCAAATCATTAATCATTCCTTATCAGTGTTAATATCATCATCCGATTACAATTGATACATGGAATATTTTCATCTCATCAAATTTTTCATCTTTTATTTTCTTTTTCTTTTTTTTGTGTATTTTATTTTTGCAAACTTTTAGACGGAATAAGTGTTTCCATACCATTTCCGCCCATGTATTTCATACATTTGTTTTGTTTTGTTTTTTTTCCAACTGAAATAATTTGTTTCAATTGAAGTACATCAATGTAACAAAACCAATATTTGATTATTTCACATTTTATTTTCTTTTTTTTTTGATTGAATCATTCATGAAAATAAAATAAAAAATTACATTTTTTCTTTAAATTCTTTGCAGTTACTAAATTTTTTGTTTTGTATTAAAATAAATCGACAAATTTGTAATGTTTGATTTGATCTTGCACATAATGATAATGATTGAGAGGATGAGTCATCCTGAGATAGTTTACAAAAAAAAAAAAAAGCCGAAATGTGAAATGTCCGATTGTTTGTTTCATGACAGCAGGTAGTATGTGAAAAACAATTGCGCATTTGGTTTGCTTTACTTTCTTATTTGCAGATGGCATTTTTTCGTTTTCTTTTTGTTTGCAAAAGTTATTTTAATCTTAATAGCTATTATAATTAACTCTTTGGCTCATTTATTGCTTAGCCTATTGAAGTGTATTGAGAGGAAAGTTGGGAAAAGGGATGGGAAGGAAATGTGTAACAAAATTTGAGGAGATAAAGTTTAAAAATCATTTATAAACTGCCAATAAATTGTTACCTCATGGCTCTTTTTGTGCAACAGTTAGCTGATATCAAATGAGCGGAAATATCCGTGTCATTTTTCCATATGTTAATTAGGAGAAAAATGTTAGGTTTATGCCAAAAGGGAACACTGAAGTGAGAAGGAAGCCAGATATGTCTCCTCAAAAATTGTCTTATTAACCAGGTCCTCATTTTTTCTTTCTTTTTTTTGAAGTTAGCTAAGTTTCTAATTGGGATTCATTCCATCTTGCTAATCATTTCTCCATCATCATCTACACTGAAAACATCCCAACTCAGATAACATTTCTTCACATGTCCTTAAATTCATCTTTGGATCAGATTGAGTACCACACGAGATCAGATTCCTTATAGAAAACAAGCGACACTTTCACTTTTCACATAGATCAAAAGATGACACATTCGTAGCATTTTTGAAGCCTAGGAGTATCATCTTGTTTAACCCAAAATGTTAAATCAAAAAGGTGGACAAATAGATAATGATATGTACCCATAGTTACACTCTTCTTCATCGTCATCTTGGATGATATTCAAGAATTGAGAAAGATAAGATATCAGTTCAAACGGATGTCTTCCAAATACGAATTAACCTGCCCATTCACCTTCATCCATGACATGACATTCTCCTCTCCTCCCTTCTTATCACTATTTATCACTCTCGATGGATTCCGATCTTCGCAAAAAGTAGAGCATGATATGAAAGATAAGCTGCTTCTGAAATTTGCATCTCCTTAGTCTGAAATGGAATCTTCTTAGTCTTGATGGTAGGAAATTTGAACCAGCATAAGTAACGGGTAGTATAGATTCACAGGATTTACAAACGATAATGTTAGACGTATAATTACGTGGCTTAAAATAACTTAAAGTATTATTATCAAATAACAACATGATAGGGAAACATATATGTTGTTCACAATTTCATATCATTTCTAAGATATTTAAATTTCGAAACCAAAAATTAGATTTTAAGAAAATGGCTACAGACAATGATACTCACGCAATATTGAATACTCACGTATGTCGAACATTCACGTACGTCGAACATCTACGGATGTCTAATACTCACATCTGGTAAATACTCACTTATTTCGAACAACTTCCTCTCTTCCTTTCCTCTTAGTTCTTTTCACACTTCTTTTCTGACTCTCTCTTCAGTCTCTTCTAACTTACACCACTATTGCACTTTTTACTAAATCCACCTTCCCTCTCTGATTGTTTATGAACTGCATCGTTGTTTAGAACTATTTTTACGGACCGTGCACTTCTTGTTAAAATTAGACTCTATGCGCAAATTGTGAGTGAGTTGTACCTGTGCATTACTAGTTTGTTTGTGGTTTGCGGTGTCACATTGTTTTGAAACTTCTACATTTAGTTTGATTTTTAAACGTTAGATCAAAGTTCATAGTGTGAAATGTGCGTGTGACACGTGTACTTTTGTTGTTATGTGAAGTTCAATAGTGCCCATTATAAATGTATCAAAGAGTAATTCGCGTGTCTTCAAGATATTGCGTACTTCATAATTATATTGCTAAATAATTGTAATGGGATCAGCACATAGGTATCATTTCCAGGTTGGCGTTGCTTCTTTCTGGAGCATAAAAGGATGTTAACAGCGCGAACGCAGTCATGACAACAACATATTCAGTACATCCTCCGGGAGCAACAGCATCAAAAAGACTTCTGTCTCATCATCATCATCATCAACATAATCATCATTCCCATTCACCACATCAGCAACATCGACGTCACCAGGCGTCATCCCTCGATTCTATCCGCACTGCTGCCACGATCATATCACCCTCATCTTTGCAGCGTATTGTTAACGGTATTGACGGTACTGCTACTACCGCAACTCCACCTGCTGCTATCGGCATTATCCCACCACCACCACCTCCGTTTGACGCTATTGCTGCACCGAATCCTGCTATCGCTGCCCTGAACGGTACAATCTGTAGGCCATCATCATCGGATTGCGGTGGGTCATCATCCGGTCTTGGTGGTATGACCAAAACCGATATTATATCATCCGACGAATCATCACTGGCCAGGTTCTATTTCATCCTCTCTGCTCAAAAATTTATACATTCTTGATTGTTAGAGTGCTGGCAAGTTTGGTGGTATGTCGTTTGGTGGTATAGTTGGTGGTATGTCGTTAATTAAGTAAGCGATTCCGTGCGCTATTATGCACTCTTTTCTGCCTATTTATTCATTCAAATGTTTCGTAATAGTGGCAGTAGGAACAGTCTGCTAGGGTAAAAATGAAGAGAATCAAGTGTGATTTACAAAGAAAATGGGAATTTCTGCATTCTAAAGTTTCACTCCTTTCTAAAAGTCAAAAGTTTTTATTTGGTCCAGATGGTAACAATTATTTCCACCTTTTTATCCAGAATTACAAATACAATAATGCGTTTTCGTTGAACATCTATGAAGGATGTTTCACTGGATCATTAAAATTAAATTATCCACTCAAAACAAAACGGGATCAGCTCTGTGCTACAGTGAGAATTAGAAAAAATATCGTTAGCTTAGTGGACACAGATTTCGATTTCTTTTGTTTCCCTTTTGCATTCTACGGCAGAAGCTATATATTTTTGCCATCAAACTTCGAAATCCTGGGTATTGGACACCGGAATTGATCACCTAAAACTAATGAATATTTTGGCATCCGTGGCCATTTTTCTTAATTTGTTTATTCTAGAAGATATAAATAGAATTTCCTCATGATATTTACGATTTAAAAAATTCTAGAATCACCAGAAAGTTCTAGATAGCTGATTGGGAGATAGAGGTGTAAAGGAGTCCGTATTATGTTGATATTCCTTCTAATTTGCGATACTCCGCTGGACCAGATGAAATTCGTGGAAGGAATACGGAAGTATATTGTGACTAATTTTTCGTACTAATGTGCCATTCAACCCATGTCAAATCGTTGCACTTTTTATCGGTCAACATGAATGGCTGTCTCATCGGAATGGATCTGAAGCTTCAGTTTATTTGGAAAAACTTGTATTTTTTTTCTAAGTAGTTTTCAACTAAGTAGATTGAATTACTGCGATTCAAATATCGTATCAGATTACTCTCTTCTATATGCAACAGGTTCTGTTAAATTAATTCTACTGCTTAAACTCCACTGACTATAGCTGTTATGGATTCCATAAAATCCTTAGAATTTTGAGGACATCATCTAGTTCGGCTATTTTACTAGTTTGGAAGATGATGCTAAGCAGATAATGAGGTGGGAACAGAATGCAAGTTCAGTAATAATTTTGCAGGTATTTAATCTTCAAGATATGGGTGTGGATATTTGTAATTGAAACTATAATATAAAATTTAAATAGTTTGATATGATGTTCTACCAAGCCTCATTTCATGTTTCGTTTCATTGTGATTTATGACGCATAGTTTTTACGATCATTTTTTTTTCTTTCTTTGTAAGTTCTGTGACAGATAGAACTCCCAGAAGAAGGGTTACAACTCAGTTGAACCCCTAAACACCGTGCTATTAGAATTCGGTTATTTTTTCAATAATTTTTCTGTTTTTCCCTCTTTTCAAAATATCAAAAACAAAAACGTAAATTGGTTGAAAATTAACGCTTCAGCAATATTTTTGATGTTTGAACATTTTGGACTCTGTTGATAAACAAAAAGAATTATTATTACACGAAATCATCATGTTACTGTTTTGGTGTTTTGCACATGTAGAGTGGGAGTTTTGATTGTGGATCATTTAACGAGATCTATAGTTTCAATATTTTACTTATCAACTTAGTAAACAAAGTAAGTGTTTTTGAAGATTATTTGATCATTTGTGAACCATGTAAATTAATTAAAGTAAAATAATAAAAGAAAAATACTTTCGGGTCCACCATTCTATTAAATTACCGACAAAATTCATAAAGATTTTTGTGTCCATACGACTTTTTTTTATCTTCGCCCTTCCTCTGCTTTTCTCAAAGTTATTACAGCACTAACACATCAATGTCTTGGAGTAATGTTCGGAGACAACTACATTTAAAAGAATGAACAGGAGCCGAAACGATGCACACAAGTTATATATTACCTGAAATAGATTCAAACTTGTACACCGTTGTATTGAATAGAGAAATGATAGGAAAAAAAAAGGATTTGGGTTGGTATCGGAAATTGTTATTCTTGTAAGTCAGTTGAGTTTTTTAACGATAAATTATTTACAGTTTAAAATAATTGGAGAAATGTCGGGAAGAACCACATTTAAAAAGAATGTAAAAATGTTTTCTTTTTTTTTCTGATCATCATCAGCAGCAAATCTTTGGAATTTGCAAAACGTTTGAAATATTTTGTCTCAAGAAGAATATGAGTAATAAAAAAAGACCCATGATATGTCGAGCAGTTTTGTTAGCATTAACAGCGCAACACAAATGGGATAGAAAAGTAGCAGGAATTCTGTGCCTTTTATCATGTTCTTTAAAATTTTACTTCACTTTTGTTAGAGCTGTTATTATGGTAATTTTGCTAATGCTTAGCTTCCGGATCTGATGCCTAAATCTATTTTAAAATACATCATACAATCTTATATCGTGAAAGGTTTAATTTACTTTTCAACTTCGACCTACAACTATATTCCACATCTCCATTCCACAATTGCGCAACTTCATGGGTACTTTTTACAATAGCTAAACTGCAAATTACCATAAGGGGATTAGTTCTTTTCCTACGTTTTAATAATTTCGTTTTCACTTCTCCAGCATGTGACCCTGTTGGTGAAATAGGCATAAAATACAGTAAATGTAATTTTCAGAGGCGCATTTTAAGAGATGCGCTTGAAAGTGCGTTTGGATTAATAGTTAAGTATCCCTT
>NW_018108280.1:13152-30840 GCF_000183805.2 Loa loa
TAGGCATAAAATACAGTAAAATGTAATTTTTCAGAGGCGCATTTTTTTTTAAGAGATGCGCTTGAAAAAGTACGTTTTGGATTTAATAGTTAAGTATCCCTTTCTTTTTTAAAGATACTTATCCATTTTGATAACGATAATAAGTGGGATGGGCAGATCTGGAAAATATTCATTGAATTATTATAAAAATATTTAGGAGCGATTGCAACTGCAGAAAGTTTAGTATATTTGGCAATTAAGTGATAATACTGAGAGTATGTTCCAGAAAAATGTGGATAGAATTTATGCAATTTTTTGGGTATCATCATTAGTCACATCACCTAGTGTCTTCCGGATTCCCAGGTTATGTCGAAGTTACGGAGCAGTCGAATATTAGGTGGTGGGTATCAAAGATCAGCAATGAGAAGGATAGGAAGGAGAAGACTAGCATAAACTTTGAGTTAGTTAGAAATAAGGAACAAAACGCTTTCTTCTATCTGTTAACAAGATTAGCTGTTTTCGGATTCAGAAATGATATATGATTCGTAAATCATAATAAATAGAAATTCGAATTGAAATGAAACATTAGATTCTGGATATTATTTTTGTAGTTTGAAATCCGTCTATATGTTGACCAGTTTGTAAATTTAATTTTGTTGATGAGCAAAGTGTTAATCGTATCATTCAAGCTCATCCACCAAAACGAATGCATGAAGGCAGCACTATTAGAGGGGATGAGATACAAATTGAGAAATATAATCCGTAAATGAAAAATTTTGAATTCCATCTTCGATTAATGGTACAAAAAGTTGACGGGAGAGGTGGAACCTCTAATATCTTCTGAACCAAAATCAAAACTCTTAGTTCTTTAGCGATGTTATCTTATATTAAATTGGTGGAAAAGTTCTGATTTCTGGAATTATTTTTGTCGTTGTTCATTTTTTTTTTTAAATTCCGAATAACAATCCATTTTATTATGCCATTAATGCATAGTTGGTGTTTACTTTGGTTGACCGGTTACAAACACTTATTTGTTATCTGCGTTTCCCAAACAGAAATCATTGAGAGGACTATCAATTTAGAAAGAGATTTCTTCGAAGCATTCCAAGAATCATCGTTGTTACTCACCTTTTCATTTGTTTTTGTCATTTTTTTTCCTTTTTAACTTCCAACCCTTTTCTTTCTTCTCTCTAATAATTAATAGTATGTTAGAAATAACTAAGTGTAAGTTTTTTCTTTTTTCATGTTTCTGCTGATTACAATAAGGTTGGCAGTCATAGAAATGATTAATGTAATAAACAAGAAAGTATCGTTATTTTTGCATTTTTGATACATTACTGGGAGATAGGAAGAGGACAGGAGAGGCGTCGTTGTCTTGAGAAAAAATCAGACATCATTAAAAATAACAATTTTCGACAAATCGCACCGAACCTGTTCTATGACGACTGTTAGTATTTCGGTATCACGTCCCTCATATCACTATGACACCACTGAATCTCTTTAGTATTAAAACCTTAGATGGAAGGAAGAGGTGATTGGTACAGAAAAGAGGAAGGGAATCAACGAAGGACTTTGAGTGTTAGTACTTCGGTTTCTTAATGGCACTAAATTTTCCATACATTTCTAGTAAGAGGAATTATTCTAAACATGACGTGGTATCTCGACCTCTGAAATCGAAGCTCCCCTATTGTACTTGGCTTTATGGAGTTCCAACTCATATGTTTTAGCTCAGGGTTTCTTTTCCTTCATCACTGGTGTTATGGGTCAAAGAGGACTTCGAAAAATAAATGGAACATAAAAGCTCAGGGATTGTAGAACCTGAATATTGAACTATTAAAAATATTTTCGGTCATGATAGCTTCATTGCTTTTAAATCAGTTCAGGTAAATATCTCATTTTAGTTGATGTTCTATTTAAATTAAATGGAAATGATACAAAAATTTCTCGCACTGTTGGCAGTTTCCTCGTTTTGTTTCAGTCGAAAAGTCCGAACATCTTGCAATGTCATTTTTACTGCGTCATACTTCCGAAATGGTTGAACCACACCGAACTTCTTTGATTAAAAATCATCAAAATATAATGCATCTGAATCAAAAAAATCCGATCCATTTCAGCGTTTGGGCAAAGAATACGAACAATTAGCTAACTGTCCTTCACTCATTTCAGTTATTAATTGAATTTATTGATATGTATATTTACAGCGACGCACCGGTGGGAGTAAGGAACGCTTGGGTGATACCTCATCCGGTGCTTCTGAATAACGCCATACCACCAATGTTCATGTCCTGCAATACTGTTCCGACGTCTTCCACCTCGCCAACTCCCATGTTTTTTGATCACGGTATGTTCATTTGTATTACTGTTGATTTCTTTCACTGAATCGAAGCTTGTGGCCAATTAGCCGCTGTACTATCTCCTCATTCAATCTTCAAGAAAGATAAAAATTTCAATAACAAATGTCCAAAATATATGTGGGCACTGCCACTCGTAAAAGAGCAACTAAAACTTTGCGATTTTTTAAAATAAATTTTTAACTGGCTTTTTTAACTCGCATTTCCACTGAAAATGTTACACAAATTTTTAGTTGACAATAAAATAGTAATTCTCATGCGGTGATACGCGAGCATTAAAATTTGGATCGCAAGGGCTATTAAGAATTATGTGCCTTTTTTAATATTATAGTGTTGCTCTTGTTTACTAATACGTTAAAAGTTCCGATTAAAGCATATTTTTAAATTAACACGATTTATTATTTCTGAACAGATAAAAAATTTAGAGTAGTCTCTCGTCAAGAAAAAGTTGGAAACCATTACAATAAAATGATTTGCTAAAATAACCTTTTTGTGTCGCTTTAGTAAATAAGCAAATAACCGCTGGAAAACCGATAGTTGTTCCTGAAATTCTGAAAAGGAGTAAATGTTTTGGATGTATATGACTTGTCTTGTTGGAAGTATTTATCCGCACGACTGTTTTTCAGCGATGTTGCTTGATGATTGCCTTGTGCTTCTTCTCTGTCATTAATGCATTTTGTCATCAAGAACAGAATATATAATATGCTTGGAAATAAGGTAAACCTATCAAGGTGATCAGTAATGGATTTATTTCTAGAAATGATAAAAGCACAAATCATATGTATGGAGTTAATGTTTTGACAACTTAGAATACTTATGGGAATCATTCAACTTGCAAATTAACAATGGTAAGATAGGTGAATAATTACTGAAAATAATCACAGGCAATTACAAGTTAAAAATGTACATCTCATTTCTCTTCTTACCCTTCCTTCCCTATCGTAAATTTTCAGTGATTATTTCTATGTACAAATATTTGAAAAATGTGAAACAGACATTCTACCTCATCCTGTTTTGACTTTAATAAGACGCCCTTTTTGCTTGTTTCACTGATTTCACGATCATGGCGGGAATTTTTGTAATCATTCTTTTTTGCACATCCCATTTGATTTCTGGACATCAGTCACAGGCATCATGATCGAAGACACGAAGAATCAACTAAGCTTTCAATTACATTGTAGTGCACTAAACTTTTGCTGCTATGGCCAATTAATAATTGCTGTTACAATTTGTAATGACGAAGAAAGTGGAGATGACTGTTAATTGTGTAATTATGATTTCCAATTAAGTAGTCTTATTTAGTTCGAATTGTTGTGCAAAACCTCTCCAGAAAACAACACTCATTTCTTAATGTTTGTTTCTTACTTTTCTCATTCACATTGCACCTTTCATCACATTGTAATGCTTTTCCACTGGTATAATGTTAACATTTGCATGATATTCTCGTCTTAGTGAAGGAATGTCGATCCATAAATTTATTTTCCTGGAGCAGATTGCATTGAATATGGTGGTAATTTATGCATTTGGAAAATTAAGATTCTAATGCTAATGTTATTGTTCGTAATTTTAGAGGAAAATCATCAAGTGTAGGCTTTTCCTAGTAATGTTGTGTGGATGCTAAACGTGGCAACAGGACTGTCCTAAACTTTTTGTCCTACATTGTCTAGTTAGAACATGACAGCTCATTACGTCTGTGCATTGCTCTTGAGATCAGTCGAAAAGTGATATTCTTGTCCATTACGGGAAAGGACATCATGCTTCGTATTTTCTTCCTGTCGAGATCGTCACGATGTTATTAACTTTATTTATTATTTGAAAGCTATGTACTTGATCCAGGAAGGATCATGGCCACTTTCTGTTCTTCAACTTTTGTTAACGATCATCTCTCGCATTATTATATGATCTCTAGCTATGCAAAAGTGATGTAGAGATAAAAATGATCTAGAATTTTGCTGATTCGTAAAGTAGAGGATAAGTCCCGTTAATTTGTCCCATTATTTCATTTGAATTATTCCTCTTATATTCGACGATTGTTGATCAGTAACATTGCCTTATACGCATCTATTCATGCACTGTTGTATGGCAAAGTAAAAGAATAACAAACGAGTAAATGGTTCATTCAATATAATCCTCAAGATAGTTTTGTAGAATTTTCTTTCTAAAATAGTTTCATAAACATTTCATATTCAACATTGCATTTTTTTGCTGAAAAACGCGCAAAATCTTACAGGAGAGTAGAAGTAATCATAGAAGTGCAAGAGGCAGTTATCGGTGTATATTATCATTTTTAAGTCTTGGTATCGTCAATTCTTCTCTTACCTATAATGTACCATTATTTTGATAGGAAAAAATATTTGAATGTTATGCCAGTTGGGGAACGGACGATTCGCTATGCGTTAATCGCACTAACATTTTAAATCTATATATCTATCTATCTATCTATCTATATATATATATATATCGTTTTATTGGTATTTAAAAATGCTGCTTCATTCAGTTGCATTGCTCATAAAATTTGATTTTTATTAGTGAGAATATGATTTATATGAAATTTGAGCTGAAACTTCTTAAATATTGTTGGGGAATGCAATTTTCGACTTTGTTTTTTCGCATTAAGAAAAAAGAAAAAACTTGGGAATCGTTTAAAATAAGGATTTAACTGAACTCAACGTTTGATGTTCACTCGCATCGAAAAACATTACAGTTATTAGCATAAGTTCAGCAATTATACGTATATGATAAATTCAAATACAAAAATCATTCATTCTCTTCCCAAGAAATATATATGATAATTTTTACATCATATTTCAAATGCAGCTACTGTTTTGCTCGAGCGGTTGTTCCATTACTTCTATAAATGCGGTGGGGAGTAGATTGTAAGCGAAGTTTTTTTTTGAATGGTTTAGAATAATCTAATTACCTTTTTTTATTACGAATACTTAAGGTAATTTATTAATGTATAATAAATCAAATTCTGCAATAGTATTAAAAACACTTCGGAATGACAGTACTTCATCGATACTATTTAGCGTCTGTTCAATGAGGTTAAATAATGATGAGTGTATAATTTACAAATCATGGTGACCTCTGTCTGTTATATGAGCACTAGCTCGATGACACTTCAAATCCATTTCAAAGCATCCGTACAAAAATACGGAAATGTTGTACTATCCTATTTCAGAAACATTGTGTTTGGATTTAGCATTACTTTAACTTTCAAATTTCAATTTTAAAAATTTTTGAAAATGCATATCCAAAACGTGTTTCGCATTTCAGTACGAGGTAATATCAATGTGACACATCGTGCGCCAACCTCCATTGGTAGTAATGACCTTTTTGTGCATGTGCAAACCGGCGAGACTCTTTCAATCGTTATCGGGAACGACGTTCAACATATATCAGGTTTGTTTTACCCTATTTTTGCATTTCTTTGTGTGACAAAATTCTTTGTGTTCCTTCCGCTACTAAGCATTTTTTAAAATGTTTCAGTTCAAAATTTAAATTTTGTTTTTTGAGATTGACATGTCTTAGTAATGAAATATTTTAAGGCCCAGCAACTGTGCGTATGGTAAATCAGGCTGGTATGTCACCATCTGCTCTTCCATTGCATGTTCCACCCGGACATATGGTTCAGCAAATGGTTGATGAGCAGGTTATTTTTCATCTATTTATTGCACCGTTCAAATTATTCAAGCTTTTTTAAACGGAGAAGACTGCGCTTTTTCGTATATTTCTAGGGTCAAGTTGCTAGGTATATTTTGTTATCCTTTTGTGAAGCGTTGGTAAAGAGTGGATTTGATGGGAGGTTTTTTCATTTCTTCCTACTTCTTCACTGAACGACTAGAAATGCCGAGCTGGGTTAGGGTTTGAGGCAATTGATGAACCTAAGAAACCTTGGGTTTTTCAGAGGAACTCATCCACAATCTTTTATTTTCTCTATGATATCGTTCAGTGCTGAGATCTGATTTAGATTACCATGAATCACCTACCTATTTAAGTTTTGTTGATAATTTCTTGAAGCGTCGATGATGATTTAAAGTGTAACTGATGGTGAATTATAGGGGGTTCTGCGCCATCTGATTTTATCACCAGAAGCTACGCCCGGATCGCGTTTGATACCGGTTTGCTTTAGTCTTTTTGTTTGAAATCTTCAGTTATTACAATTTACGAATTTCAAATTGGTGAAAACAGTGAACTTGCTGTTGCAGTAGATTCCATTTCCAAAGAAAAATAATTCGAAGGAGTAATAAATTATGAGCTTGTCATTCTTTTTGTCAGAAAATTATAAAGCTGCAGTTATTAGGTAGCTTTCATACCGGTTTGGAGGATGATTGAGATAAAACTCGACTAACATGTCTTCTATTTTCCATTAATTGCATCAGATGAGTTATTGAAAACAGCACTCCTTTAGAATGTATTGGTTTACCTTGGCGAATAAACTTTCTCAGAGACAAGGGATTACTGACCAGGACGTACAAGTGTTGCGTTTATGAATTAATCTTTTTTCTTAGTCTACTTAGGTCTATAGGCCATTAGAAATGTGAGCATATAAATGCATGAAACATTTCGGCGTCGACACACTTCAGAACAGGTGTGACGTAAATCATTTCTTACCACTATTCTCACTGGGCTTTTGCTAGTTCACAATTTCGGATTGTTTTCGATAAATGATCATTCATTCTGAAAACGATTTATGCAAATGGGAGATTTGCTTGGAAAGTGCAAATTTTAAATTGGGAAATTCCATTTCAGAGAAAATAGTTTAGAAAAAGTTTTGTCTCACGATTTGCAATTCTTCTAGCAATTGCACGAAAATAAAAAGGAAGTATATTAGATTTATATAGCCCTAATTACCAAGACTTTTTTTTGTCTATTTTCAAAAGTTTTTGTTGTTCGAGTGAAAATGAAGGAGATTTCTCCTTTTCTACCATAGATTTTTTAAAAATTCCGGGAATTTAGCTTCATTTTTTTCACTAGCAAAATTAAAGTAATGGTAAGAAGTGTAGACTATGACATACGAATAATCATCATAATTAGGGGAAATTGTTGCTAGTAGTACAATAATTTTATGATTTTTAGACTGCCCCACCACCAGCAACGATCAGTGCAAATACACCACTCCATAGTTCAAGTGCGATAACACCGTTGAAATCATTTGCGCATAATTCACCTTCACCACCTATCGTGCCTCCATACCCACCTCCAGCTGTGCCCTACCCTCTTCATAACACTGCTGATTTTAATGAAGGTAAAATGCTTTTCTTCAAATTCTCATTGTTTTATTTCTTGCATTTATATTACTACTACGGACATCTCATTCTTTTGTTCGGTGTTGCATCTAAAAATTTGGAGTTAAAAACGCAGACTGGAACACTCCTAACTTTAAGTTTCATTTATTCTTCATTCTTCATTTATTCTTTGAATCCAAAACTTCTTCAAATTCAAAACACATCAAATTTATGTACTAAGAAATATGAATTCTAAATCTTTGCTATTTTCCAGATAGTCTTCGAAAAACTTGGATACCACACGGTAAGAAATTCGACGGATCACATGTAATGCAAGTACCAGCCAATAATGCCGACGATCATGTAAGTATATATCTTAGAGATATATTAACAAATAATGCGATATTGTTTATGTGTTGCAAACGGTACTTAACTTTCCACCTTTTAGTCCTTTTTCGAGCAATCACACTCAGCTCCCCCCACACATAAATTTTATTGAAAACGGTTATTCTTAGTTTTTTTTTGAAAATACTGGTTGCAGAAAAATGAATGTTCTTGAAAAAAATGAATGAAAAAAAATGAGTGTTCTTTTTGTTTGATGTTAGTGTTGATGAGCTACTCGCAAAAGAAGTCCTAAAAAAGCTCAAATTTGCTTTAATCCCTAACATATTTTAACTCTTTCCAATTCTTTGTAGTACACACAAATAGTAGCGCTGAGGGACCATTAGTTATTAGATTTACCTGTAGATTTTCCTTAGTTGTACTTTTCTGACTTCTTTGTGGAATGCAGGTAATAGTTATCCAGATAATTCAGAATCTACATTACTATATCCGTATGGTCTGAAATGAAGTTGGAAATAATGATTGGCATGTCTGCTAAAATCTGGTCGTTAATGTGAGACAACAAAAGAATAAATGATTTGGATTTTTTTGCGATAAAACTAATAGCATCTCGAAATAATTCAGTTGAATTAATTTACTGTACAGATTGCGATTGAATCCAATATTCAGGAACAAAGTCAGTCAGGAGCTTCAGCAAATGAAGAGGAAGAGTGGGAACGGCTTACCGAAATGCTTTCACGAATGCAGTCGCCTCAGGTAGAAGAATTGAAATATATCAGTTTATTTACATCCGTTTTGATTCTTATCATTCGTTCCATTTGGAAAATTCTAAAGAATCCAAGATCTCATTCCAATTTTTAGATTCTTCGAGTAGCAGCAAGAGAAGCTGATATTGCATGGCAAGAATTAGATACGTCCGAAGCATCTGCACCTGGTGGACCATTTCCTCAGATTGACGCATCCGAATTTACTTACGACATTGTCCTTTTCGAAAATGTAGGACGTATTGTCAATAGTTATAGGTTAATTTTATGCTACTGTTTTCTTAAATGGATAAGAGATCCACTGTTTACTGGTTAAAGTTATTGCAAATGCTTATTTTTTGCGAGGGAAAGTTTTTCTGTTCTTTTCATGTAAACTTCCTTCCTCTACTTTCTTTTAGAACTTATTTAAATATATTTAAAGCTATTTGTTTTCTTTAAAAGTCATTTCAAAAAAAACGAAACTGTCAGGAAGTTTAGAAATGACAAGGAATGATCAGAAAATTCATGTTAGCTTTTGTTTTAGCTGCAATTATTTCGTTATTTTTTTGAAAAGAACCAACTTTCAGATGTGAGCCTGATTCGGGTAACCGAGTACGTCTATGTCGTCTTCGACCAAATACCGAATATTATGTGCAGCTGAGAGCTTCACTGGAGGAACGTGGTTTACAGGGTAACCCATCAACTGCTGTAAAATTCCGAACACTTACAACGACACCAGAATCTCCACATCCTCCGCGTTTGGTGTCACGCACGCATAATTCAGTTACTGTTTCGTGGCGTTCTGCTGTTGATAACGGTTCACCGATTACATCCTATCGTCTGGAATTGACATCTGTAAATTTTTTGATGTAGTAATCGACATTGCGGTAATATTTATGGAATAAGCATTTAGGAAACAAGTAATTAAGTAATGAGTTTAACTAAGCTTTTGAATAACAAACAGTATTAACAAAAAGGGATCGGTTAATTTTATGACTGTGTAGGTCAGCATTTAATTTGTATCCTAATAACTTTCTTAGAAGAAAAAATAATCATCGTGATGTATCACTTGGATTTTGATATTCAAATAATCTGGATCACATTCCAAGCGAATTTTTCGACTTTTGGTTTCACTGACTTATTAATTCTATTTTATGTTATTCTGATGCTAAATTTAATGCTTGAAGCTAAACTGTATGTTCCTCGAGGATTTTAATTTTAATTTTAATTCTTTTTTCTTTTTTGTAATTTACATTTTGTTCAGAGCAATGGTTATCCATACCATATTGCTTTTGAGCAGCAAGAATGTAGGATATGACGTTTTCTACAACACATTTCTGTTGTTCTAGTCGACATATCGTTCATTTCTTCTTAGGGCGGCCAACAGGAAGAGGAAAGTTATGAAACAGTGTACGAAGGCTTAGCAGAACAGTTCAGAATCAAAGGTCTAACATCATCAACACGATATCGAGTTCGCCTGACTGCTACGAATAGTGATGGAGATTCGCAGCCATCGGCTGCAATTAGCGTTTGTACATCAGCACTTATCTATCCGCCGAAGCAACCGCATTGTCCTCAGCTTGTTTCTATATCAGCTAAATGTATCAAACTTTCTTGGAATACTCAACCTCAACATTCTTATACGGTTTGGCTTTAATTTTTTAGCTAGCTTTCAGGCTGTTCAATTTTTTCGAGCTTGGAATGGAAGAATTGAACTATATGATTGTTTATTTAATATTTTATTCCTTTTAAATGAAACTATTAACCTTAAAATCAGACCCCTTCGATACATTTTATACACTCAGCTTGCCAACTGCTGCTTCAAGAAGAGTATCTTGTCTGTGTTTTCTTATGTTATTGCTCTGTATTGTACTTACATTGGTAAGGTTCGCAACGAGCGACCAACAAATATTAGTGCGAAAATCATAGGGAATCTTGTAGACCTAATTTGTAAATATCCGGTTATAAAATATGTTTTCATTAATAAAGTTCTAAAAAATTATCCCAAAGTTCCAAAGTTTCACTTTTCTGTAAAGTTTTACTTATTTTAGCTGGAGATGTCTGATACTCGGACAAATGAATATTCGGTTGTCTGTGAACGTTCCCAGCTGTCTTCAGTCAGTGTCAATGACGTTGTAAGGTATGTAACGTTCTGCTGTCATAATCTGAAAAATATTTTTGTCCGTTTAATGATGTTTAGTGAGAAACCTATAATATTCTAGTAATAAACAATAATTTTTTATAAGTAACTCTCTCTACATCACCATTAATTTGTTTTTGCAGTAACCATCAGTATCATTTTCGTTTGATCGCTCATAACGATGCGGGTGATAGCGAGCCATCCGAAGCACTTGTTGTTCGAACTCCTTCCTCGCCGTCCGGTACGCCTCCCCCAACGCCTTCACGACCACATATCATTTCAAACAATGGAGTATGCCTTGAAATTGGATGGAAAACGGGACGTATGAATGAGAAAGATCTTGGATACCTACTGGAAGGTAGCTCAGATGAGAAATCTTGGACTGTGGTATACAGAGGTAACGCAATAAGTACGCAGATTCGTGGTCCTGAAATGCGAGCTTTTCGAGTAGCAGCACTGAGAAAGCAGTTGCAGGTAATTAATTCAGCAATATTTATACCTTTTGCTATAAATTTTAATGAAAAGATGATTCAGAGGATGCATCTTTTTTCAATGTTTTGTACTGGTGGAAAGAAACGGATGAATAAAGGATACTTTTTTAATGTTTAATTTATTGTAACAAGGAGCTAAAAGCAATGAATCGGTGATTTAATTTCCTCTGATCCACAGTGGGTTCCTGTTTTTACTATCTTTGCAATTTGAAGAGTGGATGGAGTGATACGTTGCGTATTCGACGCGAAGAAAAACGTGTCATACCAGTTCCGGGACAGTGTGCAGCACCTACAATTAGCGAAATCTCAAAAGGCTGTTTGCGTATTCAGTGGAATCCACCGGACAGTATAATGTCCTCGATAAGTTACCAACTCCATCGTGTCAATTTACAACCTTCCAGTATCATTTATCAAGGTTAGAACAATTTTGTTGCATTTCCGTGGGATGAAGAATTCATCAGGAACTCACCTGAATACCGTATTATTTAAACTATTTTTTTCTTGTAAGTTGTGGTCAAAATCTGGTTCTAGCAGTTATTTTCAAATTCAAAATTTTCGAATGACAAAAGACCAGAATTGGAAAAGTGGTGTTTTAATAATGATAGTCATTACTCATCCTACAAAGTTGCTGTTTCGTGTGGCGATGTTTTCAAATACATAATGGGATTTTGATGAAAGTGTTTTCATAAGTAGCAGCAATTGTTTAATAATTACTACAACTTTGATATGCAAACTGAATGCATAGTTAGGTGGTAGATTTTGCTAGTGTTTTCTAACGAAGCCATCCCACCTCTAATTTTAAGACATTGCAATCATCATATGGCCTTTTAACTAATTGGAGAAAGAAACACATCTTACGCTTTTTATTATTCACTTTGTTCATTTCAATCCATACTTCAACAGTTTTTATGGACAGTCAAAAGACACAGTGGTTATAAGTAACCACTTCAAGAAAAAAACAGAAATAGTTTGTTTTTTAATAATACTGTTTGCTGTTGTTGTTTTTATAATTTAATACATATTTAATATTTATTTTTACAGGTGAAGCAACAATGTTTGACTTATCAAACTGTGCCCCGGGTGAAGAGATAGAAGTGCAGGTTCGTGCCATTTCTATTTCTTTTGACGGGACGCGTTTGGAGGGTGAATGGAGTCGAGTGGCTGTTGGAAGAACTGCCGCACAGCCGCCATCACCGCCAACTGATGTTTATGTTGATACCGATAATGTTCTTCATTGGTCACCGCCAAATAGTACCAATGGAGCATCCATTACGGAGTATATTATTGAAAGAATCCTTGTGCTTTCATCATCCACGTCAGTTTTGGAAATTTTATTTTAATTGGTGCAAATTAAAAGACTTCATCGCTTACACTGCATCTTTGTCCAAAATAGTCTCTCTTATTACATAAATGCTTCTTAATTTTCGGGAACCACATGCCTTCCTTCCACTATATTTTGTATTTTTCAATTTGTGGCACCCATTACGTTGTATCGTTTTGGTTTGCATGAACTAAATTTCTCGAGGAATATAAAGCACTTCGTATTATTTTCGTAAACTTGTTTTAGTGCACTGCTTTCTAAAAATAAAGTTTTACAATGGTGTCCTCAATCTTCGAATTTAGTCATTATTTATTGAAAGCTTTAGATCGAAATCTAAGAGTGACAACGACCAGGCGACTAGTGCAGATTGTGGTTGGACAGTAAAACGTGAAAGCGCCGAAGTTCTGAGTATTAGTGTAGCTGAAGGACAACCTGGCTGTAAGTATCAGCTTAGCGTTTCGGCAGTAAATAGTGGTGGTACCAGTGTTCCTAGTGAATGCATCTATGTTTCTGTTCCTCCTCGCACACCTGCTGCTCCATTGAGTTTTCATGCCCTTCCACAAGGTAAGTTTTTATTGACTTTAAAAAATTTTTATCTAAATTGAATTTTTTCAAAGGATACTGCTACTACATACACGATTTTTTTTAGGATACTAAGATTGTATACTGTGCGCTTGTATATGTCAAAATAAAACTATGACAGAACGTAGAAGGGGATGAGCATATTATAACTACTTAGAACTAGTTAGCATACATTCGAAATCAGAAAATTAGCAAGAATTTTATGCATACGGTATACGGTACGGTATAGATCAAAATAGTTTTTAGGTTGTAGACAGCTGAAAGCATCATGGCGAGCACCTTGCTGTAATGGAAGTGAAATTTCCGAATACAGTATCCGTGTACTTGATGATTCTTCCGGTAATGAGATACGCGTGATACAACAAGAAGCATCCATATGCGAATGCATTATCGATTCGCTTGAAGCCGATCGCACGTACAGGTTGATTTCGATTTCTATTGTTTTTGGGATACTTTTCGCTTTCTTTTGTTTACATCCAGAATTCCTTAAGATAAACCCCAGTTTTTCTAATATTTCATTGCTGAAAATTTGCAACTTATAACAGTTCTAAATTATGCGACTTATAGCAGTTTTAAATTGCGTCTGCAGTTTCTTAATCAAGGAGTAATGATTTTAGGTTGTCGGTCCATGGCATAAATGACATTGGAATGGGTGATCCATCGTGGACAACAGCCACAACACTGGCACCTCCCCCACAGCCTCCTAATTTGCTCTGTTCCGAAGCAGGCCCGAATTATTTGAAGCTGAAGTGGAAACCACATGGAAATTCACCTACACTGACCACCACTCAATATTACTATTATTTGGAGAAAGAGAATGATAACGGGAAATTTTCACCGGTTAATAAGTTATAATTTAAATTAAAATGAAGTAAAGTTTATAATGCAGTGATTGAAACTACAATTGCACCAGGGCTTTTTGCTAATTACTCACTTTCTATGAATTTTCAGTGCTTTTATTTAATTCGGAACCGTTCAAACCCTTATCATTCTGCAGATTTATGAAGGCGACAATCGTTATGCAAAAGTGCGCAATTTGAATGAAAGTACAAAATACCGTTTCCGTATTCGTTGTTCGTCACGAGTTTCGGGTGCCGGTCCTTGGTCTTCACCATTTGAATTTTCAACCGAACAACTGCCACCACCAACAATACGATCTGCACCGACGGTAACGGAAGTTGCATCAGGCTCTTTCCAGGTTACCTATAGCTGCTTATTTGTAAAGTATATTTGCCTTCGTTTTTGTCGGGGAAAGAGGAAGAAAGCAATAGATGTATCTAATTATTAATTTTATATAACGTGGAGAAAAGGAAAAGGAGCACTTTGAAATGCGTTTCAACAGATTTTTTTTGAAAATTTTCAACCAGGTTATCATTATATTTGCGATTATACTAAGGTAAGATGAACCTACTATGTTATCAGAGGATGAAGGTAAAATCGAAAAAATATATAAACAAATAACGTCATTAACGTCAAAATCAGAAATTATCTATAATAAAATAACGGAGATGGGAATGAGTTAAAGGGTATTTTGAATTCATTATTTAAAACCCAGTGGTTCAGGTCTATGTTTTACCTGGTCATCATGAAATTTTGAAGTATGAGGGAACTTTTGTTCCTCATATTTCCAGATGATGTTATTAGTGATGTTACGTCATATTTTAATTTTATTTCTTTTTCTATCACATATTTTTAAGGTTGAATGGTCACCGGTTCGGTTATCATCAGCGAATGGCAAAGAATCTTTGTTATATCGCCTTCAAGTTGCATCTCGAAGTTCTGTCGAGCGATCGAACAATAACTGGAAAACAGTAACCTTTCAATACTTAAGATTTCTACTGATGTTTTATACATCGACTTGGCAATTTCTGTAATATGATTTGGAAAATTTCTTTTGTTACGAACATTATTCAACCGTAATTTGTTTGGAAAATGCACTTAAAAACTATCCTATGACAGTGCTTAAGAACAAATTTGAAACTGAACAAGAATCGAGTTATAAGATTTAGTTGTTTAAATTACTCGAATTATTTCCAAAAATAATTGAGAAAAATTTTTTTATAGGCTTACGAAGGTATTTCTACGTCTTACTCACTTTCGACATCTGAGAGTGTTCAGCTTCGTGTTCAATGTGTGCGGATCAGAGATGGAATTGAAAGCGTTTCAACACCATCCGCTATACAGTTTGCAACTCCATCGCTTGCTGTTATACCTCGTAAAAAAACACTTGAAGTAACTGAGCAGGAGATGCTTGCTATTCGGGCGCAAGATATTAGTAACGTGCAATGGATCCAGTATCATATTTTGTCCGATAAACATTACGCATTCGTCATTTTGGTTGGTTTTAGTTTTTCATTTGAATCGCTTGTATTGTAATATGAAGTTGATGTTCTTTTCCAACCTATCACAGAATTAGAGGAAGGTAGCACTTGATGTACTAGTTGTAATTTTTATTGGTCACCATAACTGTTCCCATCTTCCTCACTATTGTTTTTACTATGGTTCTTATATTATGATATTATTATACACTCGAGATTTAGAAGTAGTAGAATTTTTTGTATTAGCTATGTAAAGATATTTCAGCTATTTTTATGTAGAGGATTTAATCGGTTTTCATAGCCTAACGAAAATCTGAATAAATAGAAAGTAAGACGGTCAAATATTTGCATATATTTTTCTGAAGAAATAATATGTAAAAACATATCTCTGGACACAAATTTGGATCTGAAAGCTATGTTTTTCACATTTTTTATTTTTAGTTGCTTTTTGCCGGTATCGCATTTGGGGTAGCACTGATACTGGATGCATTGTTATTTGAACAGTCATAATTTGATGGATATTACATGTTTTCGGAGAGACGCAACTGACAGAGCATCATATGACGTCAATGAATTCATCACAAACATTCACTGGTCTTTTCCGGAGAAAAGTTACAAAGAAAAATCAAAACTTTTTGTCCTTGTTTTTTGTAAGAATGCAACCAGTTCGTCCTTTTTCACTCCAATTAAATATTTTTATTTCTTATACAGGATGCATTTCTTTGCGTTCGCTGCGATAAGTAATTTATCTCGTGATTTATCTGCTCTTTTTGTTATAAAAATTTCTCCTTTCTTTTGTCATTTTGCTTTCCTTATTTCACAAACTCTTCTGATTATGGTTTATTATGTTTTAATTGTGACGATTCACAGAAGGACAATCAGAAGGTCTACAGACGAACAGTGTGTATAGCTTCTCTTTATTTGCTTTTCCTTGCACAGAATTCCTTTTTTTCTGTGTTTTTTTTAGTTTCTCTTTCCACTTGGGGGTTTTCTGAAAAACAATCATAATGGAATTATACAAAACTATTATTTATTCTAAGCTATCTATTTCTTATCTGTTTCTAAAAACAACATTGTTTTACTGATATGCGTAATCACTCATATTATTATCGGTTTAATCTTTATGTATCTTGATTGCATTTGAGTCAGCGTGGGTTTTCAATTTTTTGAATTATCCAGGTGAAATATTTTTTTGAGATGTACCGAATTCTGCTGCTATTAGTTAGTGATAAAATAACACTGTCCTCCATATTCAGCAAGTATGTAACTATAATTTAGCAAATTTTGGATGAAATTCTGTTGCATACTTTACTATGATATCATTGTTACTGTATTGCTCTCCTTGAACTGTCCTTTGTTCATCCACTCATATATTCCTCTCCTACTTATATCCTTTCATTCACACATGCAGCTCAGAAGTGCTAAAACCATTTGTGGTGTTTCATTGCTGTTTTCTCATTCGATCGTTCATTGAATGAGCCATTCAGTCAATTATCAAGTTCGCTTCATTCAGCTGTATATTATTATTGTATATAATAAGCATAAATAGCATCATGATATGCATATGCGTGCATGTATAAATGCATATTTACATATGCTATCTTATTTTTTTTTTTTTTTTTTTTTAAGCCGTAGTAAATCTGCCCCCTTTTGCACAATAATTTATGCATTTGCAAAAAAATCCTTCATTCTAAAGATGAAAAACAATCCCTTTTCTGTCATCTATTTTTGTTTCCTTTCTGAGATTTGATGCATATCATATTCTGATTGATTCACCATAGTATGACCGGTATCTGTGCAGTGATTATTTCCATTGCTAATATGTTTCTCCATCTTCAATCCTTATACACTGCTATTATCCTTATATATTTTTTCCCTATGCTACTCATTTTTTTTTTTGGATTATATAAGTATAAAATTCCGTGTCATGCACAGATAAGTTCTTTCCTTCCGCTATCCGCACTTTTCTCTATTTGAGGGTCCACAAATGGCCAGTGTATTTTTTTCTTTTTTTTTTAGACTGTTGTTCATTGCTTTCGTCCTTTCTGTCTCACCAATTACTGCTATGTCTGTCCATCTCTGCTCTTAATTTATTTATTTTTTACTTTCATTGTTTTCTGTATTTTTGAAGGAAAAGAGGAAAGTACATTACTATTATTATTATTATTATTATTATTATTATTATTATTATTT
>NW_018108280.1:31376-41724 GCF_000183805.2 Loa loa
ATTATTATTATTATTATTATTATTATTATTATTATTATTATTATTATTATTATTATTATTATTATTATTATTATTATTATTATTATTATTGTTATTGTTATTATTATTATTATTATTATTATTATTATTATTATTATTATTATTATTATTATTATTATTATTACTAATTACATTAATTATTATCACTAATTATATTAATTATTATTACTATCTGTTATTATCGGATTTTCTTTTTTTTCCGAGAAAGTCTTTTTTTTCGTCTCTTTTATGAGGAACATTATTATACCTTTATTTATGTCCTGTTGACTATACATATTATTATTTCATTATTCCTGTCTAAATGTTTCTAATAAATGGGCTGTTGCATTTTGTGACTTAGCTGATCTATGCACGGCATAATGCCAGAAATATTTGGAAGCTATCTTAAGAACTGATAATCGGAAGGGTCATTGCTGCACTGAACTACTACTCATTACACTTCTTCAATTTGTATACATAACCATGAAACAAGCACAATTATGAGTTATAGATATATTTCTTCTCTTACTTTGCTGACGTTACTTTTCTAATCTTCACAACATTAGCTGTACCAGTGCTTCATAAGATTAAGGTAGATTTACTATATGGTAACGTTACTATATGATTACTATATGGTGTTGCAGTGACAGGAACATTGAAGCAGGTTTCATTATAAGGCTTCATTCATTAGAAACCTTAGAGACCTGGCTGTATAAAATATTCCAATTATCTCCAGAAATTTGACAGGATTCGTTAATAAGTGACGTACAATTCAATAGGCCTTCGATCAAAACCTGAGAATTTTCGGCGTACAACATATTCCAATAAACTTTAAAGGTGTCGGGAAAATCGAAGGAAATTATCATATATTCAAGCAGTTAAAGAATTGTTCCATAGGGCATTTCCTTGGTAAAAGACTCGTCGCATTACACAAGACACGTTTTTCCATATCTAAAGTGATGAGTCTGTTATCTAAGCTCAATCATGCGAAAATGTCTTTGTCTTTTTTTGTCTTTTTTGTCTAAAAATGTCTTTTTTCTTTGATACTGAGATTGTACACATCCGCTAATTTGTAAAAACTTTATCTTATTTACAAATCTAACATAAAGATGTGAGAAAGCTGCACATCCGGTAAAATAATTCCCATGCAATTTCCTCTTGGATAAGAGAAAAAAACTAATCTGTATGTTATCCGTAAGCGCAACCTACTTATGGGCAATATAAAGGCTCCCAGAACGGATTCTCGGCACTCTTCAGTAAAATTTCTTGGTCGGACGTTATATCAACGCCACATTTGTCTCCATTAACTCGACTATTAACCATTCCTATTTAAAATTATTGTACTAATCATATTTCATCCTCTATTTTATATTACCTAATACTATTGTATTATATTGGTTGCTATAATTCTGCTATTCAATAAACCTTCCCCTTGCGATTCATCACATCAACAAATAACAACAAAACTTTCCCGACAAAGGGTGTTAGTGAAATGAATTATCAACAGAAAAACGCATAAAAGAATAGGTGATCTAAATATATTGCCGAAGATGCTTTACTTTATAAAATGTTATCTTTAGAAGCATATACACAAAATGTGGAGATGCATGAAGTACTCATACTAAGTGTTTGTTTTTTTCTTCACAATAAATACATATTTGCCACTTCGAACAACTTCAAGATTGTGTTCTGGGTATACAATTGTCATTTTCTCGATTTTTCCTACGATATGGACGAGAGGTTCGCCAACCGATAACATCTTCTGGACATTCACTGCCAATGATTCGTCATTTTCAAGTTCTCCATTTGACTGAAGCATTGTAAATTGGAAAATTATAAAAAACGTCAGCTAGTTCTGGGATTTAACGGCTGTGAAAAGAAAAAGTAACAACATATGAGTATGCAAAGAAGGATTCATAGAACTAGAGGAATTTCTCTTTTTAAGCAGCTAAATTTTATATTTCAGGAAGACTGGTTCACAAGCGTTGCAATCTCAACATTTTCATTTCGTTTGAAGCAGTTGCCCAATCGTTTTCTTCGTCAAATACGCAGAAAAACTTATCTAACGTGAAATAGGAGAAAGTCCAAATGCGAACTGATGAATTCAATTCCAAAAATGAACAAACCTTGACAATACAGCCATTTGAAACCACAATGTATCCTTTCTGACCCGGAATATGGTTTAGAAATGAAAAACTGGTATCCATATATGATCCAGACCGTCAGATCGCAATTACATAAGCCCACTTACTGGACTTCCTGAAAAAAAAAATCATGCTAATCAAAGCATCCATCCGGATATCTATTGTTCCATCCAAAACAATCTTCACAAAATTTACGACACTTTCGCACAACTACACGCTGTAATTAAGAACTCACAAATCTAACACGAATGCTTATCAAACCCATTTTAATCCTGTTAAAACGAGCCTCCATCAGAAGCCGTCAACTAAATCTACGAGTAGTCGCACTTGAATTCCTTGTAAACTATTTCTGAAATTTTAATACGTACTCACTTTCTTACACTACATATCACAACAGTAAAAAGGGCACATAAACCTCAAAAAATCGCTTCTTTACACCATCTACCTGAATCGCTTTGGAAAACACTACATTTTACATGTTATATAAACTAACTATGGAACCTTTGAATCAGGCGATTTTGGATTCTGCTAAAGCCAATCTAAATTGTTATATAAACTAATGTTAAAGAAATACGACGCATTGCTTTAGGAATGTATTCTGCAAATCTCATTAAAAATTTTGGGAAAAAATACATAATATCTGGCTTTTGCTCCATTCAACTAATGACACAGAATTTGAAAGTAAACTTTTACATGCACGAAATAATGTGCAACTTATAAAAACAAAAAACAATATAACTTTTCAGGAATGGTTTCTGTAGATATTAATGGAAGAATATGTACAAATAACGGACACAACTGTCGCAGAACTAACTAATACTCACATTACATATTTATATGAGCAATTTCCCACTTATCATAAATTCCAAAACGAGTCTATCAAACTATACCTCCCTATTAAATTAAATATAGCTCCGTTTAATATAAATCCATACAAACGCAAATTTAACTGATAATTGAGACAATTGAAAAAGAAAGGTTTTAAAAACTATCTCTTGAAAAAAATTAATAATCAGTAGAGTTCGGGAAAGTTTAAATTCCCGATAGCAAGAAATACAACAGATTCGGTACTGACTCTTACCAATTATTTCAGAAGCACTGTGCTCATAATTCATACAAGTTAGTGAATTGGGAAAAAAGACTTTAATATAACATACCTCAGCACTGCTAACAAAAATATTTTACAAACAGTTTTTCACTTGCAACTAGTTTCTGACAAGAAAAAAAGAACTTCCTCATAATAAAACATAACGTTTATCAGCTCCCACCCATACTTTTTAAAAATATAACTGCACCGAGATTATAACAACTGAAGAACAAATGGAATCCCTAACCATACACTTCAATCTACATAAATTCAAATTGTCAGCATACTAAATTTGTCTTGTCTTTCTATAAGGCTTCGGACTGCATCATCAAATCTTTGACATCGTATCGGCATGTCGATAGAGTAAAAAGGATTTTTCAGAGCGAAATCAGCATAAAGCTCATAAATCCGTCGCAAAAGTCCATCGACACCACTGCTCAGTGATAACGAGCCAACCACAACAAATTTTACACCTGTCGTCGACTGGTAACAGTACAGCCTATAATTTCTCATTAATGCTGAAGATTAGAATAAGACTCTACTGAAGATTCAACACATCCTAAAGTTCCACATATTTCACTTCTTTTAAATACCGCCTTTTTACTTAACGTGTTAAAAGTCGCTTCGACCACGGAAAAAAGAAAATAGGAACATATGTTACGGCTTTGGTAAAATGCCAGATGAAGCTTAATACTTTAATCAACATCGCTAATATCACAAGGAAAAACTGTCCCACAATAATAGATCCCGAAATTTCGAACAAGCATTAAGCTATTACGCCATTTGTTTAAAATAATTATTCCATATCTGTCAATTACAGACTTATTATGAGTCACTACTATTTCTTAAAAGCCACGACATGTGTTTTTCGTGTTTTTCGAACGTGAAATAAATTAAAATTCCCACTGGTAAAAAAACAAAATAATATTTGAATGGTAAAAAGAAAAGCCAAATAACAATTAGGTAAACGGAACAGGTTACAAATTCATTTGTGAACTCTGTAATATAGGCCTTATATTAAAAATCATTTGCGGAAAACAAAAACACTAAAATATACTTACTTAAAGTGATTCGTGGTTAGAACTTCAATGCCAGAACTTTTCAAGGCAGGACTCAGCTGAGCAGCTATTGTATAGAGTGAATGAAATGTACTCGAAAGGATGATCTTTTCATTTGTTGTGATTGTAGGTGACTGGAAACGTATGCTAAGGGGATAGTTGGCTTCTTCTTGAATAACATCCAATACCATCTTCTCTACACCATCAAAGATCACTTTACATGCTTGCACTGGGATGCCGTTTATTGCAGACACAGTGTATCTAAACTAATTTATGAGTCATTTGTTATTCTTAAACTATATAATATGTATCTTAAAAGAGCAATAAATGAGTGCAGTAATTAACTTTAACCAACTTCCAAATGAACATGATTTGAAAGAACTCCTTAACAATCAAAGTTTGACAGCGTTAGCTTGTGTATCGGTAAATATCAGCCGAAATTCACACGACTTTATTTACCGTTGAAATATTTGATTAGAAAGGTCAAAAGAATGCACAAAAAAGACATCTTAAGTTCCTGGTAACTTTTGAAACTAAGCGAGCCCTTGCTTTCTTTCTGAAATTCAAAAACATGAAAGTATGGAGAACAAACCTGAGACCGATTCCATCCCGTTCACCAAATACGACAGTCACTTTCTGGTCAATGATATCAAGGACAATATCAAGCGGATAACTAAATGTCTTCTCAACACCTGTGCAGTCAACCTTGCTGTCCCAGTCGTAAATTAAGCTTCCAGCTCGGTTAATTATAAATACATGCTGTATCAACATCCTTGAACCTACAATAACGCTACTGTAACTCCTCTATTTCAGTAACGGTGCAAATTAGTATGGATAGATTTTCGCAAATGTTACTATATACTGTTGATGAGCCAATTTAATACAACAAGCTTGAAATTCAAGACGTCTTGTCCACGTATTCTTTTCACTATTTTAAAAATCAAAGTTTGAAAAAAGAAATCTTTTCAAGTTTTTGAAAGCGTAAAAAACTGATGACTATATTGCTTGTATCGTTATGAAGTAAAATTGACTTGATTTAACAGCAAAAAAGTTCTCACATACAAGACCAATAATGGTTAGGTAAGCAATAGATCAAAACCATCAGTTATACTCTGTAAGCCAAGTTCCACATGTTATCATGTTGCAAATGAAAAGAAAAAGATAATATAGTAAGAAATTATCTGCTTACACATTTAATTATATAATAATACATTTTATTGTGTTAATCCAAAGTTTTTTTCTCAAATATTTTAAAATTATTCCCCCAAAAGTATTATTCAAACAGATAATCAGTATCAGACGACATAACTAATGAGTGTTATATGAAAAGAACTCATGGACAACTACCTCCCAAAAGAATCTATCCCGAAAACAGTGCACCTCACCCCGTTCAAGTTACAGAAACCAAAACTTCCCGGGCGTTATATGGATGATTCATTTAACGCAGCACGATTACGCAACTTTGTTTCCAATCAATAAAAATTATGTTTTGGGAATAGGAATAAAAGTTAGCATGATTATTATTCCAGGTTAGCACAAATAGCACTTAAGAATGAATTGAATATAATCTGAAATGTATAATAAGATGAATGGTTATAGTATACAAGCTAACTTGATAATCACAGCTTGATAATCACAGCTTCTCATTGTAAATTGATCCAATGACCAATATGAGAGGACTTCATGAGGAAAGTATATTATATTATCTATCTCATTGTTCTCTTCATAATACATTCTGTTGCTCAATTCTTCCGTACTATAGACGATTCCATGGAATTCGGGGCAAAGTTCATTTATTTAATTATTGGTTCATTCGAAACATTTCAAATTTATTTCTACGAATTCTCCCAATCCAACTAAGTTTTATGATTGTTTAAAGTATAATGCATGATGTATTTTATTCACAAATGAAATTTCACATAATATGCAAAATCGTAGGATCATTTGAAATCATAAAATCATTTTTTGTTATTGACAAACAATATTTTCAAGTAAAATTCAGAATATATACACGAAAAAGAAATATTTGAAATGGAAAAGAAACAAATGACAACAGGAAAAAAGAAAAGTCAAATTCTTTGCTTATAAAACAAATGAAAGTATGAATGACATCCAATATATAATTGAAAATAACTTCAACGTATATAATTCAAATAAAATTGTATCAAAAAATGTTCTTTAATCCTCCTGAGATTTCCTGATAAAGAGATTCATTCTTTATCCCTTCTGTTATCTTCCAGTTAAGATATTCATTCTTTATTCCCTTTAAGATCTTCTGATAAAGAAATTTCATCACGTATTCCATCTAAGATCTTCCAGTAAAAAGAAGATCTTCTTAAATTTTTTACATATAATCCTTTTCATCAAAGTTCATATACTTTCTTGATTTTGAATCATAAAAGTTTACTACTATATATCACCGAATAAACGGACAAATGGATAGATGGAATTTATGTAAATTATGTCGAAATGTTAAAATGGTAAATTAGTATTATGTAGAAGAAGGTAATAGTATAAAATTGTCATTTTAAAGATTTGAAATTCTTGAAATGATAATACTCACAATGTTAGAAATGATATTTGAGAATTTTCCGCTTTGAATTATTCACCGATCATTAGAGGCTTCTTAGGAGGAAAAAAAAAGAAAAGAAAAAAAACATGTAAGAAAAATATATTATAAAGAAATAAATGTGTTAGAAGCCATTTGAAATAAATATAATTGAAGAAAGTTGTCAAATTTTTGATATTTTTTATCAAAAAAAAACACTTTGATCAATAAATTTTAATCTCTGATCAATAAACTTTAACCTTTGTTGACTTCGATCGATAAACTTTAATCTTTGATTCAAATATGTATTTTGAATTGTGTGGAAATTTGTGTGAAAAAATTTGAATTATTCAGAAAAGAAAAAAAAAATTTTGCATGGAAATTTGTGTGAAAAAATTTGAATTGTTTGGAAATGAAAAAAAAAAAACGAAGGAATTTAGAAATTAAAATTATTGTTTACGTTTACGTTTTTGTTTCAATTCATACAATACACTTTTCAATCTTTCACTTTTTGTTTGTTCCGTAAAAAAGCGAACTGATAGCGGTAATTGATCCAAAATTAAACCTCGCATCATATCCGCATGATAAGTTTCAGTTTTACCAGCATAACTTACACGATAGTAATAATTTCCAACACGACTAACTGATCTTTCCTAGAAGTAACATTTTAATTATTAGCTATATATTTTTAAATAATAGATTATTTTTATGGCTAACATTTAGCGCCTTCCATTTAGAAACAATGAGCAATATCTATATCAATTTTGTCATTACTTAACTTTCTATTCTGAATTCAATTCTTACTTTCTTTTTTTTTTTTTACTCTTTTGCTAAGTTAAAAATATACTAAGTAATGATTTAGTTATTTTAAATAAAGATCAAATTTTGTCATAACAAAGTTAAATCATGAATTATGAATATATGAATATATGTAAGTGACCATCTCTTAATGACCAATTGCTGTTTTAGAATACCTGACTAGTTGAAATAGCTTCACGATAGATATCTGCTGCTTCTTGCATTGCTGTATTAAATTTTCTTAACTCATCCAATCCTACTGCTGGACCTCTACCTCTTCTAATGAGAACTAATGCTTGTGACTAAAAAAAAAATCTCGAATGTATTACTCTAAAGAAAGAATTGATTAAAATTTTTTTTCGTTGTTTTTTTTTGTTAAAAACTACGAAAATTTATTTTTAAATCACATTAACATATATAATGATGAATGATGTAGCATTATTAGCCTAGTTGTTACAGTCTTAGTAGCCTAATTTGATATTTAATTATTAGCATAGTTGTTGCTATAATATTAGCCTAGTCAATAATGTCTTTGCTAGCTTAGTTGATATAATCCTACTAGCCTATGTACAAATAATTGAAATGATAATGGAACTATGGAATGAATAAGGCTTATGCATTTCTAGGCTATGTTTAACATCTAACAAATATAAATATATCCCATTTCTTCTTTTTGGTATATTGGATAACATTTCTTATTTTTATTTTTTCTAAAAAAAAAACTTAATTTATGAAAATAAAAAAAGAACGATGAATGATATTGAATAATACCAAGACTTGTCATTGAAAATGATAGCATTTTTGGTTATCATTGTTATCATTTTTGCTTATCATTTATATCACTTTTGCTTGTCATTAAAAATGATATTGGATAACATTTTTTATTTTTATTTTTTTCTAAAAAAAACTTAATTTGTAAAAAAAAGGCGAACAATGAATAATACCTAGGAAAACTTACCATTGTAAATGATATCACTTTTGCTTATCACTGGTATCATTTTCGCTTATCATTAAAAATGATATCATTTTTTTTTTTAGCCTAATATAGGAATGTATAATAATCAATGCAAGGGATTTGATGATACCTGTGCAGCAGTATTCCATATCAGTTCGCTATCTGCTTTAGTTGCTTTTAATATCTCAACTTTATATCTTTCATCTTCACTAACTTCTCTTGGTTCATCAGGATTGAAACATGGTACCGATAGAGGTTCCCCAGTTGTTGTTGATGGTGCTGTAATATGTAAATTTTGGAAAGTTAATTTGCATTTTAATCATTTTAAATTACAAAAATGATAATTGATAAAAGTTAAAATAAAGGTTGCAACATATTTGCATAATTGATAAATCTAAAATATTGGATGATAAGTAATCACTTCGAGAAAAATTTCCAAAATTGGATCTGTTTTCTATCAATGATAAATGAAATTGTTTTTTCAATATTTTCCTTATTAGTTATTGTACTGATTATGCTAAATTACACTAATTTGATTAGATTAATCAGTAATATTGGCTGGCAGTTGAAAATTTAATTAGAAACATATTTATGTAAGGAGGATGGAACGTGTAATCTACGTATGTGTAATCTAATTCAAAGAAAAATTTAAACTTAAGATAGAAATTATAGGAGAAACTTAAATTTCACTTATAGATCTTACCTGTCTTTATATATTATACCTGAAAGAGTAACATGTTTCTTGTTATTATTGTGTATTTAAACTTCCTTTTTTTTTTTTTTGGATTACTAGAAAATTAGGACGAAGAAAAGAAAAAACAACAACAGAGAGAAGTGCCAGATAATTGAATAACCTGGTGATAGTTTTATAATTTGTTCCAAGTATTTTTCGGCATGTAATCCAGCACTACGTTCAATCTCAACTCGTCCTGCATTAGATGGTGCTGCCATCATTAGGCACTTCACATATTGCGCCCAAAGTTCTGGTATTGTTAAATTTTCTAGAATTGGTCGAGCCTTTCCACGGGTTGAACCACTTGGATCCGATGATTCACCTGATGCGGATGAGGATGAAATAGTTGAGGGACCTGGAGTAGTGGAAACAAGCTCTTGATCCACTGAACCACTTTGGGATTCAGCCTCAAAAGCGGGTTCAGATGAAGCGGAAGCCTGTGATGTTCCACCAACATCAAATCCAAATTCAACTAGAGGTTCAGATGAAGAGGAAGCCTGCAATGTCCCACCAATTTCTGGTCCAACATCAAAGAATGGTTCCGATGAAGAGGATGCTTCATCAATTTCTCTGCTGCTACTTTCTTCGGACTGCTCCTTACTCATTCTTAAAAAAAAATCTAAAATTAAGTAATTAATTCTTCATAAATTATAATATCGTTTCTGAATTAGAAACACTGTCGCATTTTCATAGGCTATATATTAATTAGCTATTAGATCATTCAACGGAATATGATAATAAAAATATGTATAATATTAGTGTAATGCACAAATTTGAATAGATAAACATTTTTTGATCGAATTTGTTTTTAAATAATATCGAATAAAAAAAATAAATTTGAAATGGAAATATATATATGCATTAAATGATATTCTTGTTATATGTCAAATAAAGAGATAAACTTATAGTTAGATCGTATTTCAACTCTTTTCAATCATATCGAATAAAAAAAATAAATTCGAAATGGAAATATAAATACGCATTAAATGATATTCTTGTTATATGTC
>NW_018108280.1:42267-46530 GCF_000183805.2 Loa loa
CCATAAGTAGTCATCAGGATGGAAGAATCAATAGTACCATTCAATTAATCAGTGAACTGATCAGTCAATCATTCAATCAATCAATCAATCAACTAATCAATAGTATCATAAGTAGTCATCAGGATGGAAGAATCAATAGTACCATTCAATTAATCAGTGAACTGATCGGTCAATCATTCAATCAATCAATCAATCAACTAATCAATAGTATCATAAGTAGCCATCAAGATGGAAGAATCAATAGTACCATTCAATTAATCAGTGAACTGATCAGTCAATCAATCAATCAATCAATCAATCAACTAATCAATGGTGCTATAAGTAGTCAACACGATGGAAGAGATAATTAAAATTGATTGTATGCAATTTGTTTGAACTAAATTTAACTTTTTAAATGTCACAAATTGTAAACTGAAAAATTTTCCAAAAATGGTCAGAAAAAAAAAAAAGAAGATTTACATTATTATCATTATATTCTGATGGTTCTGATTTAAGAAAATCATATTCATCATTAATCACATCAATAAAATTCTCCCATTTTTCCCGATGTTCATCATTTAACATTGCCGCGCATTTTCTCATCAATTTAGTCTGTCGCTCTTCCTGAAAAAGAAAAGAAAAAAGAAAAAGAAAGAAAGAAAATGAAAATGAAAAAAGTTAAATTTGTAAGAAGGATTACAACATAGATATTTCATTAAGTCTTTATTGATTTAGGCTAATTATTTCATTTATTTCGATCTTCCTTTAACTTGGCTCTTTTCATTGTCTCAATCATTAAACTCGTTTAGAATTATGTGTTGAGATATTGAGAAAAAAAAAGAAAAAAAGAAGCCTAATAAAATAAGCAAATTGAGGGAAGTAAAATAAAAAATTAGCATATTGAAGCATCAACAAAACATTTCTATAGTAAATCATTTTAATTAATTGCAAGTTATTCTAATTGGTTCTAATTAATTGCATTTTAATTACTTGGATGCTAGACATATTAACTTATTTTCCTATTATAAATTATGGGGAAAAAAAAAAAATGTCTCGTAGAAAAATTAATACCTATTCTACGTATTATACATAAATACCTGATATTTAATTAATGGGAAAGTTAATTAGGCTAATATTTAATTAATGAGGAGGTTAATTAGGCTGATACTTGATTAATGAGAGAATTAATTAGTCCAAAAAATATCACAAAATGAATGAAATACTTACGGAAGCAGTAGTGAGAAATATTAATGTATGTATTTCTTTTCGTGTTCGTATTCGTAATTCATTTAAATGTCCTTCCAATTCATCTTTTGGTGGCGGACTATATTCACGTTTAAACCAAAAACGTTTCAGGACATCTAAATCTTTACATTTTTTCTTCTTCCTTCTTGGCTTCTTTTTCTTCCCTTGGCTTCCAGATATTCTTTGATCAATTCTTTCAGAATCTATCATTTGTGATGTACCAGCAATAAGTTCCTCTTCAGCTTCAGTTTGACCAACATCATCATCTTTATCCTCTGTATCTTCTCCAGAATCCATCATTTGCAATGTATCACCATCCAATTCTTCTTGACCTTCAGTTCGAGTAACATTCCTATTTTCCGTATCTCTTCCAGAATCCTGTTTCTCTTCGTCCGAATCTTCGCTCAATTCACCCTTAGATATTTTCAAACATTTCCCACATTTTCGTCGATATTTACTTGCAAGATGTGGTAATTCCAGTTCATCCCTAATATGTGTATATCGAAATCGTTGTTCCATTAAATATGTCATATCCAAGCATTGTAATTCTTTCATTATTACCGTAGAATCGAAAAAGAAATCAGGAAAATAGTAATAATAAGGATGAAAAATAACAGTTGAAGTGAAATTATTGAGTTCTTTTTTTACTTGCGGTAATATTTTTCTATTCGATATTTCCTGAAAATTGGATTCAGATTATTTAACCGGAAATATAATTTAATCATTCATTTTGAAAATTGATAATTAATGTAAAATATAACTAAAGTATTAGAAATTTTTAGGTAAAATTTAGAGGACAAAATAAATTATTAATCAATTTGTAGGCTTTTGATTAGATTATTCTTTCGAATTTATTGCCAGGAATAGGTATAAAGTTAAAAGAAATGAAAAATTCTAAGCAAACATATCGTCCTTTGATTTTGATCAAAAAGCCATCAGTATATTAGACATTTTATGATATATCATTGTTATTTTAGGATGAAAGGTAAAATTTTTGAGAATAGAATAGATTATTAATTGATATGTAGGAGGCGTTTTGATTGAATTACAAATTACATTGATCAGAATTGATTGATCAGGAAAAAGAAATCAATAAATTCCTTACCTCAATCCAATCTTCACATAAATCAATAAATGGATTATACGGAATACTCATTTTGTGATACCGTGATTGTGATAACTATAAAGTCAAACTAACTAAAGTTTATTTATCCTGATAAGCGCGCTTTTATGAGCAAGATCAAAAACATTTTTGTTTTTTAGGGGAGTTTTTTTTCTTTTTTTTCCTATTATTTTCCTTTTTTTAACTAACAGAGCAAAAAATAATCTCGGGAAAAATCGTGGAAAAAAAAAGTTCTGGAAAAATACCATCTCTTAAATAAAAAATTACAATGTATTAAAGGGATGATAAAGTGATAACAACGAATGTATGATTAATTGATATTAATGAATAACCAACTACAAATGTTATATCCCATTTCCATGTTAATCTTCTTGATGTTATTTGGGATTTACAATATATCCCAGAGAATTGTCAAATTTAAATTTTGCCGAAATTATTTCGGACATCGGAACATAACAAATTTTTCTTATTTTATAAATTGTCCACTAATTGTTTTTTTTTGATGTCACACTTTTACAATGCAATATGACATTGTCCAAATTATCATAGACGGTAATGTCCATTCTCTTCTCCTCTTATTTCGTTTCCTTCTTTTTACTTCTTCCCTTCTTGATTGACAGTATGTGACAAAAAAAAAAAAAAGTTTATTTGAAGATAAATTTATTTATTTCATGCCTGACGAATTTCAAAAACAGCCAACAATACAAAAAACAAGGTGAATCAATTTAAAATATTTAAGTGATAAGATGAATTTAGATGAAAATTGTTGGATATAAATATGGCTATTATTGATTAATTGATAAAATAAAGATGATATAAATCTTAGATATGAAAATGATAAATTTTGAAAAGATTCCATCTTAATGAGTAAATATTAATGCAAAAATTCAATTAAATAATAAATTGAAAGAGTATGAGGAATTAGAGAAAGGAAAGGACGGTGAAATATTAATGGTAAATATTGATAAGGAAATGATAAGGCAAAAATTTAAAAAGGGTAAATCGTAAAGAAATTTTGATTCAATTAATTAACTGTTTAAAGTATTAAGCTTATCAATATTCATTCATGATAAATATCCTCAGTAAATTCCTGGTACATTTAAATTTTTGCAATACTTTTAAAATTAAAATTGATATTATCAACTGTTAACGATTATCAATTCAAATTCTACACATTATTAACGATTATATGAGTAACAATGAATCCATACGTAATTATTAAAATTGCATTAAATTAAACATTTTCATATAAGTTGACAATAATTCATTAATTTTTACCGCCAACAATGATATTCCTATCACTAATAAAATTATTGCAATATCTTTCATCTTCTGCTAAATGTACTCAAAATATAATTTAATTTTTTTTGTTTGATTTTTTTTTAAATAAACAAAATTTATTTATAAGAATAAAAATGGGGAGAAAATATGCTAAATTATTGTTTAGAAAAAAAAAAGGAAAATAAACTTTACGAAATTTAACTTCTATTAAGGTCAAGTAATAATAATAATAATAACAATACAAACGATAATATGCCTAAATTATTGATCATAATGGACAAAATTTATATTTTAGATAATTTTAAATAAAATTGTGAACAGGTAAACAGTGATAGCAGTATCATTGTAAGCAGGTGTGATAGCAGTATCATTGTAAACAGGTGTGATAGCAATATCATTGTAAACAGGTGTGATAGCAATATCATTAGTACCAGCATTTGATAATTTCCAATTATTTATGAAATTCAGGAATGGGCAATATTTTAGAAAAAACAACAATAAAGTTTCATTTGTGCAGTATATTAGCTTGACATATTAGTTGACCGCCTGAAAAATTCATACTAATAGATTCTTTAAATGAACAAATGAACAAATGCGCATTTTCATATTTTTCACTATCTTAACAAGTTTAATTT
>NW_018108280.1:47404-49666 GCF_000183805.2 Loa loa
CAAATTATCTTCAAATCTTAAATTTAAATCTGAAATTCCCAAAATAGAATTCATAGAAATAACATTTTAAATTAAAATAATTCCACAAATTATCTTCAAATCTTAAATTTAAATCTGAAATTCCCAAAATAGAATTCATGAAATCATTTTAAAATAAAATAATTCCACAAATTATCTTTAAGTTCTAAATTTAAATCTTAAATTCTCAAAATATTAAAAAGCATTAACGATATAATGACAACAATACTGTCAAATGATATTGTCCAATAAAGCAATGTAACTGAATCCATTGCTATAATAATGATAAAATGTGAAAGGTTTCAACAATAAATATTACCGGAATTTTTACCGCCCAAATAGAAGAGTTCTAATTTCGATCTGAAAATGTTCTTGTTATTTTTGATCCGATCTACCGGGAATTCTCGATCCAATCTACCGGGAATTTTTAATCTAATCTACCGGAAATGATCATACTTTTATTTTAAACTTTTCCTATAATTCTATTCTGTATCACATATTTCATATTCTCTTCCTCTTATAGATATAATTTAATGGTGTAACTATTCAAATTTAAATTTTTAACTTTTTTTTTTAAAAATTAAGGATATGAACGAAAAAAAGAAAAAGAAAGGACGAAGTATTATTAGACAAACAATATTTCTTCCATGGCCAATAGTGATGTCGCCAAATTATGGCTCTCTAGATCATTTTATCATCCAATTTTACGATAAATTATTTCATATCTTTGAAATTTTATCAGTGAACATAACAGTGTCTTATCAGTGAACTTAGCAAATATTTCATTTTGTGTTTTTGTTTGGTTGAAATTTTATCACATCCATCAATTTTTATATCAATTCAAAAAGTATGAAAGCAAACAGATATATGGCATACAAGTATAGGGTGATATTTTAAGTAATTCAAATAATTGAAGTAACAAAGTGTCGCATGTCATATAAAAATAGGCTAATTTTTAAAATGTAAAAAAAAAATTATCGATTGTTAATGAATAGATTGTAATAATAGTAGATGATTTGAAATGGTTAAATCAAATTCTTGCAATTAAATGATAAATCTAAAATTTTGCAAATTTTCAAGAATTTTGTTTTTTTAAAAAAACGGAAAAGCTGTTGTATTTATGCAGGGCATAAAAAGAAAAAAGAGTTACTAAAAATAGTATATATAATTTGAAATAGAATTTAAAAAAAAGGAAAGGAAAAAGAAACAAGAATGTATATATGCATGAAAATTCAAAAATAATTGCATTCCGGAATGATACAACAAAGTGATCGTAGTCAAAAATATCGGAAATGATTTAGTAAGACATTTAGTAAGATATCGGAAATGATTTACTAAGACATATAACTAAAAATATTTCAAATTGCTACATTATTGCACAAGTTTGGGAAATGAAATTTAAATGATAAATAGAGAAAATAGAATTTAACGGATAAATTGAACTAGTCGAAACTTCTCATTCAAAATTAATTTTAATTTAAACCGTTGAAAATTCCAAAACTGTTGATTTTTTTGCAAAAAAAGTTTTTCCCTTTCTTTTTTTTTTAAATTTTTATTTCCCAAACTGTAAACTGAAAGAAAATAATTTTATTGAAAACAAATGCGAACATTAAAAAAATCAATGAAATTTATAGTGGATATTATAAAAAAAAAAAGGTAAAAAAAGGCGCAGTTAGGAAGAGAAAAATGTTTTTGGGATAAGATTTTATTCAAAATTTTTGAGAAAAATTAAAATAATTTACTAGCAGAAAAATGGAATAATTCAAAAATGGAATAACTCAAAAATGGAATAATTCAAAAAATGGAACAACTCAAAAATGGAATAATTCAAAAAACGGAATAAGAATAATTATTTTTCGAAAATAATAAAAAAAGTTTCAAAACGAATAATTTGATAAAAGTGCAAAAGTTACTAAATTCATTACACTTTGTCAAATGTATAAACCTTCTTCTTCTACTAATTTAATTTGAAATAATACTTTTGGCTTTTGGCTTTTGGCTTTTGCCTATTTAACTTTGAATATAATTATCTCTGTCATCTTATATGCAACTATGATTACAAACCTCACAATAGCATTGTACTATCATTGAATGATTATAAACTTCACAATAGCATTGTCTATCATTGATTATCAGTGTTCTATTCTATTCATTCCATCCACCATTTCGTTTTTTCCCGGTGATAAATGTTGTCCTTCCTCAAATTTTTTACGAAGTCGTTCTCTTGCACGTTGCGCACGTTCA
>NW_018108280.1:49754-53772 GCF_000183805.2 Loa loa
CTACTACTACTACTACTACTACTACTACTACTACTACTACTACTACTACTACTACTACTACTACTACTACTACTACTACTACTACTACTACTACTACTACTACTACTACTACTACTACTACTACTACTACTACTACTACTACTACTACTACTACTACTACTACTACTACTACTACTACTACTACTACTACTACTACTTAGTAGTGAGTTTTATGGATCATTAAATTTAAAGTTAACAATTAGAAAAATAGAAGTTATTACCGTTTGCTTTGAATGTTCGCTTTTGTGTGTTATTGATTGAGTATTATCAGTGATATCAGAAGGCGTTCCTAGATGAGTTTTCTTGTGAATACCATATAAACTGGATAATTTTGGCTTATATGACATTTCGGTATCAATTTGTTCCTGCTTAGAATTTGTTGATTTCATTGGTTTTATATGTTCTTCATCATCAATTTTACTCTTCCGTAATCCGGTTGATGTTGATGGTTCATTGGGATTTTCATTTTCATCAAATGTTGATGAATGTGTTGATGTTGATAATTCAGTGGTTGAAATTGTAGAACTAACTCCAGCATCCTTATTTAATTCCTTCTGATCACTTGTTGTTATATTGCTAGTTGATGGTTTATGAGAATCAGATGATTTCTTTTTTGATGCTAATTTTGGATCTGATTGTTCACTTGTTGATGGTTGATCACAAAAAAATTCATAAACATTCTTTGAAATTTCTTGAGATTTTTTTGTCTTCTTTGACTTTGTTTCCATACTTTTCTGTGATTTCTTCTCTTCTGGTTCTTCCAATAAGCGTGACATTAGATGTATTTTTTCAAGACGGGCACATACCTAAACCATATTTTTAATAATTCTAAATTTAAAAAAAAGAAAAGACCACTCCAAAATTATGCGAAAATTTTTTGAAATATTTCAATTGACAATTGTAAATGACATATCAAATGAAGATTACTGTAGTTTATCAAATTATTTCATTATTAATAACATAATCTGTTATCTTATATGAGCTAAATATTCTCAGAATCTGTTCATATTCATCGAAATGACCCATTAGTGGACAAATACTGTACACTAATCTACTATCTCATATGAACTAAATATTATCAGAATCTATTCATATTCATCGAAATGACCCATTAGTGGACAAATACTGTACATTATGGGATTAGTTTTGTTAGCATGATAACTTTATCAATTTGTTCACTGATCTTTTTACAAGAATTATATGCTTGTATAAAACTTTTGTTAACAAGATAATATTATTTGTTTTAGTTTTATAAAATTGAATTATTATTAACCTTTGTCATAAAAGTTGCCATTGCTTCCTTACTGCTCTCAGTTGATTGCTTATCAGAATGTTTTTTGGTCTTTTTCTGTTGATCAGATTGTTTGTCACCAGAAGCCATCGTGAGTTCAACATTCAAATTCAACACCTAAATCATCAAAAAATTAAAAACGAATTTATCGGATCAAAAAAAGCATACAATCTAATCAACAAATACATAAACAAGAAATGATAAAGTAATCAATATCATATATGATAATTCATAGATAATAAAAATTGCCAAATGTCTCCTCAAAAGACACATTGAATCGGAAATATTAATTACTGATTACTTTTAAGTATGCCTAAATTAAACCTGTTCTTTTCAATGCATATTTTTTGTCTAATTTCTTCAACTATTAGAATAAAATTTTGCCGGATTTAGATTCGAATTCGGAATTCGATTAAATTAATTAAGTCAATTACTAAAAAAAAAAAGAAAAAGAAACATTTAAATCTGATTATTACATAAAATATCGATAAAATCCGCAAAGGAATCTAATCAAACGAAGTCATTGATATCGATTTTATGCTATCAACACATAAATAGATAAATAGATTATATAGAAAGTTCAGGTATGGCGGGAATTCTTTCTTTTTTTTTTTTTTGTTTTACTTTGCCATCAAAAACCCGCGAGTAAGTATAACTTAATCCCAAATATCGATTCTAACGAATTTTCCAGAATCCATTATGAGATATCCCGGGAAGAAATGATCATTTTAGAGCTTTTATTTAAACTATCTCAATGACAATTATAACTATTACATATATTACAAACCATCTGAATTACTGCGTTTTTGTTTGTTGTTGAATTTACCGCATTGTGCAATATTGCTAATCATTAATCTATCAGAGAATTCACTCTTTGAAAACCCTACAAACTAAGCGGCTATTTACCATTTCCGCCTTCTTTGCAAAATATTGATAAGAAAAAAAATTTTTTTTTCCGATAAGATTTTTTCAATTTTTAATATGCATATAGCATTTTAAGGTGTGCAAAAGTTTATTACAAAATGTCTCTAATTAACAAAACATTTCGAAAAGTTTTAACAGAAACTTTTTCATGTTAAAAAAAAACAAAAATTGTCACAAAATTGTCCCATTTATTGTCACAAACTTTTAGCAATAGATATTTTCGAATTATTTGAAAAAATTTCGTTTTTTATTCATAATTACACATTATCAGCATGATATTTAAGCCATACAAATTGGTATATGACAAGTGGTATGTGACAAGAAATCACTTTATTTCTTTCTTTATTGATTTTTTGTTGCATTTTGGATACTTTTGAACTGAAAAATATAAATCTTAAAAAAAGAAGCAATTATCATTATCATTAATAAAAAAGAAACAATGTTATCATTATTATTATTAATGTAAGAAAAAACAATGTCATTATCATTACCATTAATGAACAAAAAACAATGTTGTCATCATTATCAATTAATAAGAGAACAAGCAATATCATTATCATCATCATTAATAAAAAAAGCAAAAACAAAAACAAAGTTATCATCATTATTATTAATTAAAAAAATGTTATCATCATTATCATTGATAAAATAAAAAAAGTGTCATCATCATTATCATTAATAATATTATTTACAAAATTGATGTCACATCTGATGTTATCTATATGCAAAGAAAAAAAGTCTAATTCCTTAATGATAATAATTCAATTTCAATTTTTTTTTTAAGAACTTTTGCGTCCAAAGCTTGCTAAATTTTAAGTAATTGAAGTTGAGGAACAATTTGTTTGATGCTTCATGAATGTAATCATAGTTTATAGATTTACAGATTCTTGCTCATCGTTAGCAATGCGACAGTTTACAGATTCTTGCTCCTCGTTAGCAATGCGACAGTTCACAGATTCTTGCTCCTCGTTAGCAATGCGACAGTTTACAGATTCTTACTCCTAGTTAGCAATGCGACAGTCTTTTGTTAATATCTAATAAATGCATATTTACTGCTCACTTCGGGAAGACTGAAATTTCGTTTGTATCGCCAGTAGCGGTATTTTTTTTTTTTCACCAATACATTCATGCGTAAAATTTATCCAATTTCATATACGGTAATAATTGAACATGACAGTACCATATAGTAATGGAAGTATTATTTCAGAATATACAATGAATGGTTAGATTAATTAATGAGACTTCAAAGAATATGTACCATTTTAGAAGGTACAGTTCCAAAAATATTTATACTCCTACTGTAACATTTACTTTAACCTTCATGATTTGATTACTGTAACATTTACTTTAACCTTCATGATTTGATATTTTAATAATCACATCATTGAATCGTTGATTGTACGAAAAGTACAGTTCAAACGTTCCCACAACTTACATCCTCTATTTGTAGTTTGTATGAGAGAAACGATAATGATAAATTAATTAGCTTAGAACCTGATAGAAAAAAAAAGAAAAAAAGAAAGAAAAAGAAAAAAGAAAAGAAAAAGAAAGGAATGAAAATAGAAAAAAAGAATAGAACAAAAACCTAACTTCTAAAACCTAAATGACCCCTAATTAAATGTATCTATCATCATATTGCTCAAATAATTATTCCACCTAATGGTCACATTAGTCACATTGGTCATCTTTTAACTTCTTCTTCTCAATAATCTGATCGGTGATCTCTTGTTGATCAAATTGAACGATATTCATAAGCTGAATATA
>NW_018108280.1:54263-56291 GCF_000183805.2 Loa loa
TAGAAAAAAAAGAATAGAACAAAAAACCTAACTTCTAAAACCTAAATAACCCCTAATTAAATGTATCTATCATCATATTGCTCAAATAATTATTCCACCTAATGGTCACATTGGTCACATTGGTCATTTTTTAACTTCTTCTTCTCAATAATCTGATCGGTGATCTCTTGTTGATCAAATTGAACGATATTCATAAGCTGAATATATTGATGAAGAAAAATATATGAAATTTAAAAAATCATGTAAAAGAAAAAAAAAATCTCTAAAAGGTATGGAAAAATGGAAAATGCACGATGTTAATTTTTTTTTTTTTTTTTAAAAGTTGACCATTACAATATAAAGAGCAGTAAGACCAACTTCATATATACCAAATGGTCAAAGCTTTAAAAAGCCTTAAAAGTTAGCTTATAATCTTTGATTCGTCAATATTTTATTTAAAAAGAAAAATTAATTTCGCATAATTAATTTGATGAAAAAAAATACATTTCCATAGCTATTTCCTTAAAATCAATTAGCAAATATTTTTATCGAAATTATAATCAAATTGCTTTTAACAAAGCTGTAATTAATCAATGCTTTTATCACAAACATAATCAATACTTTTATCAAAATCATCAAAATCATAATCAGCATAATAATTGCAAACAAACTATATCATTTCATAGTATCAGGTATTATCACAATACAATGAAAATCATCATAAAATAATTGGAATAATCAATAAGTTTGATTGATTTTATGATTTTATGAAGCTATAAAAATATGAATAAAAATTAGATGGAAGATGAAAAATTGGAAATTAATATTGCAAGAAATAATTTAAAAATCAAATGATAAAAGTTGAAATATTTGTTGTATGTAATCAAAATTCTAAATAGTTATTAATTTTAAAAGAATTTCGAAATTTTCAGAAAAAATTTTGTAAACAAAAGAAATTTGAAACAAATTTTTCAATAATTAATTTGTTGGGAAAACTTTTTTTTCATTGATAATTGTTAAAACAACAATATGAATGAATGAATGAATTAATAAGGCTCACATAAAGCACATAACATTTCATAGAATTGATAATTTGTTTCACCACAAACATCCTTCTTTTGACCTTTTCGACCTCTTAATTCGCTAAAGAAAGTAAGTGCTTTATCTAAATCAGAAAATGTTTGTGCTAAATGATGTTTTATTTTACTTATTTCTTCTTCAGTTTTTTCATCTATATCACTTTCTTCGTCAAATTCATCACTTTCAGTTTCTTCACTTCTTCCCGCTTGATTAACTTTTTTTGATACTGTAGAACGTGCCATCATTTCGCCAATTTCCTCTTCTTCATCATCATCTTCTTCCTCATCCTCATCTTTTTCCTCTTCTTCATCTTCTTCCTCATCTTCCTCATCTTCATCCACATCTACCTTTTCTTTTTCTTCTTTTTTAAAAGTATGACCTTTTGCACTACTGGTGACATATTCACTTTTTGTACTACTGGTGGCACATTCACCTTTTGTACTGCTGGCGGCACATTCACCTTTTTTACTGCTGGCGGCACATTCCTTTTGTCCGCCAAAATTGGAGCCACACTTAATTAAATTTAAATGAGACTTTTTCATTTCGAAAAACTTTGATGTCTTGACAGAAGAATTAAATATTCCATACAATAACGCAAAATAAATAAACTTTTTTAATGATTGAAAATCAGGAAAAAAAATCTGAAAATAGAGAAAAACGATGGAAAAGCATTGAAATTATATTAGTGGAATTAATATGTATTTTAAAATTTTGAATTTAAAAATTTCATTCAAAATAATGGTTTTATATATGTATTTCAAAATAATAGTAATAATAACAATAATAGTAATAATAATAATAGTAATAATAATAATAATAATAATAATAATAATAATAATAATAATAATAATAATAATAATAATAATAATAATAATAATAATAATAATAATAATAATAATAATAATAATAATAATAATAATAATAATAATAATAATAATAATAATAATAATATAATAATAATAATAATAA
>NW_018108280.1:57109-68190 GCF_000183805.2 Loa loa
TACTTCTTGCCATTTTATGTTTCGTAAACAAAATGCTTTCTTAGCTATTTCCCATTCAATTACCATCTGAAATAATACTTTCAATTCTATCCCGAATGTACCAGAATATTCCCTTGAATATATCCTTCATCCGGAAAATGCCAGAATATTCCCTTGCATATATCCTTCATCCAGAAAATGCCAGAATATTCCCTTGCATATATCCTTCATCCAGAAAATGCCAGAATATTCCCTTGCGTATAACCTTTATCCGGATAACATATTCCGAATGAAGATAATAGAAAAATTAATAGCTATTGATAAAAATGTTTCGTACAAATTTGATAAATAAGAAATGAAATAGTATTCTAATGGAATCATTTCATGACCATTCTTCATATCAACATTCTTGCTATCATTCTTTCTTCTTATCATTATTTATTATCATTCTTGCTATCACTCTTTCTTCCTATCATTATTTATCATTATTCTTTGTGGAAATGCTATAACACTCACCTGATGCTTTTCAAAAATAAACAAACGTTTAAGTAACATTAGAGTTGCGCTTATGGAAACCAGTGCAATAGCAATACTAGCTGCAGCTGAAATATTTCAAAATTAATTGCTAACAAATAGCTTGTTACCTGAGATATACCAAAAGTTTCAGAAAAAAAAAAACGATTTGTTATTCATAAATGATTGCATTTGCTAATTTTAACAATATCTTTCGTCTCCTTTTTGTTTATTTATTTAAAATTAAAAATTCAAATTTGTAAATCATTCCATTTTATTAATTTTCACAATTTTTTTTTCTTTCCTAAAACATTTTACAAACTTTACTGTTCGTCCATTCTTTCTCATTTTTTCATTAAATTAAAATAATAAAAATAAATATTTATATATTTTGCTGTATAATTTCGATAGAATGAATAGATCAGTGATATCGAAATAAAAATTGGCCTAATAATTGGCAACTTAGCCAAGTAGCCTTAGCCTAAGCATTGGCAATATTAATCTAATCAAGCATTTAATTGCTGATATTTTTAACATATCATGTTATCTCTACTATGTAGATATACTAAATTGTTTTGATAATTAACTTAATTACTGTATCATGATAGGTCATATCAATAAACATTAGCTCTTATTAGATTGATCAAATTATAAATAGTTTACCTACCTGATTCCCTGATACAAACCTGTCGTAATTCATTTAATAGAGATGCTGGTAAACTACATTTATCATCTTCATCTTCACTAAAATCATCACTAAAATAAAAATCCTCTTCGCTAGTTTTCTCATCCATTTTTGTTGTATTCTTTCCAGTTTTTACATTCGTTTTTAAAACGGTTCGTCCGGTTTTCACATCCGTTTTTGCGTTAACTTCACTATTCTTATTTAATGCGGCCATTAAAACACTGGTTGATTCCTTTTTCAGCTCTGATTCAAATGGAAATTTTTTAATGACATCATTATCATCAATTGGAGTTTGGCTATTCAAATTACGATAATCTCTTCGCATATAATTAAATCCTGGTCCATCAATTCGACCAAATTTATTGTATACTTTGATCCAATTTGGCATCAATACCTTTGGTCTTATGCGCCATCTATCCTTCTAAAATAGCCTCTCTTTTTTTTTTTTTTAAAAAAAAATATTTCAAAACTTTTGTAGTACCATTAAAAATATTAAAAATTTTTAAATTGTAAATTTTAACTCACAATAAAATCAATAAAAATGTATTCATACTTTTAATTTAATCATTTCTCTGCAATTAACAGAATTAAAAAAAAAAGTGAAATATTACACTAAAATGTGTTATTTTACATTCCTAAAATAATACCAGAAAGTTAGGATAATAAATTTGAAATTCTCGTATCATTAGATTGAATTTTAGTTCTAAGCATATATTTTGGTAAAACATATCATTGAAAAGTGGACATGATGAAATGGTCATATCATTGAGAAATGGACACAACGAAATGACCATATCATATCATATATATATCATTAAGAAATGGACATAACGAAGTGTCCCAATAATTTTAACAATTTCAAGAAAAAATATGATTCAATGGATATAATTGGATAAAATGTATTGATGAGAATTTAATCAGAATGAAAATAGAATTTAGGAAAATATGTGCAAATAAAACAACCGAACAGTGCTACAGTACTCTTTTTAGCATGCTTTAGATGACATTAGCGCATACTTTCAAATAAACTGATTGGTTTGGGATTAGGATTATCTTTAAGATATTGCGATTGTCGCATATGTCATCTAAGAAATGTCGATTAAACTGTGACAATTATCTTATTAATTTAGTTTAATCTTATACGAAATAAATATATCTTACGGTGAATAATAGCATCAGAACTTCGGCCGGTACACTATTTTTCTGATTAAAATTTAAATATTCCAAAGTTGATGCTAGCACTTTCGAAAAATTCTGCTTGACTTTACGTTTCCGTTCTTCGGCATTTTTCCCAAGTAATTTATTACTGAATAATCCTTGACTAGATGTTGCCGGATCAAATGATTTTGATGTGGATGGTCCAAAACTGATTTCTTTCTTAGTCGGATCGGATAAAATTTTCCGGTTGGTTTTCTTATGTTTTGCCTTTGAGGCTTTGCTCTTCTTACGAGTCATTTTATAAATGTTTTAACTGAAAATAAATTTACACAAATTTGGTTTATTTTAAAAGAAAACTTTAATTAACAAATTTAGTAAAAGAAAAAAAAACTTCCAAATGAAAAATTTATCAGTTATTGAAATATTATCATTACTTTCTATTTTAAACCACCATATGATATATTATGATATCATTTGATCGTCATGAAATTCGGCAATATTTTGTTAAATACCTAACTTCTATTAAATGATATTATTTTTATTATAAAATTTCTTACCTAAATCATAAAAACCTTCCCAATAAACTGATTCAATACAATGTTAGACGAATGCAAGAAAATGGAAACAAATAGCGCCACCAAAAATAGCGCTTTTCATCAATACCGCTTTTTTTTTTTTTTCTTTTTTTTCTTGACCTGCTCTGATCGTTCATTATATGATCGATGGAAAAAAAAATCTAAATTCTGTAAAAAAAATTTTCCCGCTTAAAGAATTAAAATTTGATACATTTTGAATGAAAGATAATCGCGCAAATCATAGCAAACAAATTTGCGCCATTTATTTTAGGTCAAATTAATGAGTCATAGTAGTTGAACTTATTTTTATACTTTTGACCTCTAGCATTATGAAACTGTTGTCATTGTAAATTTTAAAAAGAATTATGGCTCAATTTGAACAAATGATAACCAGATTAATGATAATTAGATAGATGATTGAGAATTTCATCCACACTTTGACAATGATTTGTTGAAAGACAAGAAACAAGAGACGATTAATTAGTTACGAGAAATATCAGAAATTATCATCAATTAAAGGAAGAATATTACAGGTGTATAATATGATAATTAAATAAATACATGATGTAAAAATATTTGATATGAAAGCGCAATGCTAAAAGTAAGACTTCGATAACTGATTAAATAAGCCGGAATTGTATGAATTATTCCGAAATTATAATTATTGGTTATTTTGCATTTCATCAATTTACAATAAAAAAAAAAAAATACTCTTTAAAAATTATATTTCTGGTTAAAAATAACAGGATGCTGATTGAGAGATGGAAAATTAATTGAAATATATTAAGTGATATGAACATATCAATTATTAAAATAACTTTTGATGAATTAATTTGTGACTTTTTTTTTTCCGCTGAATAAAAATCAATAGGTGCAAAGTTTCATTGTTTATCCATTTTTATTAAAGTTAATATTGGTAAAGTTTCATTATTTTAATAAAATAATACCAATAAATGTAGGATGCATAAATATTGATGGAAATAAATAAATAATAATATTTATTAATTTTAATTTACACCTCTTAATTATGATCTAAAATTGATTAATTTTCTTTTTTTTTTTCAGATTTAACAGGTGTTTTATTATCTATAACATGCACCTAATATTGTAATCCATTTCAACAATTCAATATCTTCTAGAAAGTTTATAAACCATTGAATGGTAGAGAGTCTATGAAAGAATAAATGATGTAAAAATGTATCATTGACCTTTAACATCTCGTGACCTTTAACAAATTTATCTATAAATCTGTTAACCATTATACTTTCACTGAATCTTTCTAACTTTGCAACTTGAATACTTGAAATCATTTCATTCCTTGCTGATTGCTCTTATCATTTATTACAATGATATTAAATGTTGTAATGATAAAGTAAGACATATCATTAGAAGTTTGAACTAGTAAAGTGTAAAGTAAGACCTATTATTCCTAATAATAGTTAGAAGTATAAAGTAAGTCCTATTACTCCTAATAATGGTGGAAAGTGTAGAGTAAGGCCTATCATTCTTAATGATGGTGAAAAGTGTAAAGTGGGGCCTATCATCCTTAATGATGGTGAAAAGGGTAAAGTAAGGCCTACCATTCCCAATAATAATGAAAAGTGTGGGGTAAGGCCTACCATCCTTAATGATGGTGAAAAGTGTAAAGTAAAGCTTATCATTCCTAATAATGATGAAAAGTGTAAAGTAAGGCTTATCATTCTTAATAGTGGTGAAAAGTGTCGAGTATAAGGCCTATAATCCTTAATGATGGCGAAAAGTGTAGAGTAAGGCCTATCACTCTTAATACCATTGAAGGTTTGGACTAGTGTTAAGTGTAACAGTTTACTAAGGTTAGTTTCACTACTCTTTGTATATAAAATGAATAAATTATTTTAATTAATTGAAAACGATATCATTTTTTTTAAAGAAAAAGGAAAGTGAACAAAATTGTTCGTACTTCTTTCTATTTATTTCTTCATTATTTGTATATTTAGTTTGAATTGTCCCTTTGGTAAATCCAATAAATTAATTACTCGGATTAAGCTTACCTCGCGTAAATTTCCCGCATATACTCAGGAAACTTCCCCGCACTTCACCAATACTAGTATCAATGCTATCGCAATATTGACACTCAGCAAATGAATGAATCAACAGATCATTCCACTATTAATAAATCCTCTGAACTGCCTTGGGAAGAGAACGTTTCATTGCGAGGTGTGATAATGGACCGCGTTTCAATCCGCTTTGGAGCAAAGCCAAGTGGTGTGTGTTGATAAGGATGACGTTAGTGGTAATAGGCTAATGATATTGTTTAGCTACAAGTAATTGGGACGTATAGTTCAGTTGTATATTACCAATAAAAATCTTATTAGCATGAAGTTATTCCTTTGTTATGCATAGGGAAGCAACGATCCTATCTCCTACAGTACACTACACTGATGAGTTGTATTTCCCTCTGTTCACCGTATAATAGCTAGTCTTGAAGAATGATATGACACTTATACAGTTGTAAATCCAATTTTTTCCCTACTATCCTTCCGAATCTCAACATCACAGCATTGTCGAAATGTAATACCCCGCTTCTTTCCTTACTGAAATTCTTACTTTTTAAAGTTTGACGTGAAATTCAATTTTTTAATTACCTTTATCCCATCATTCTCTGCATTCAAATATAGTCATTTTAACCTAGTTTGTCCCATCTTCTTTTCTTTTTTACTTAAATTTCTCGAGTTTCATATAGTATATAGGGAAGGCCCTACTTTTGATGACACTTTGGGATGATTCATCCGTTTTCATTTAGTAAAGTTCTATATTTTTTCTTTTTTGTTTCTTTCAGTTATTACATTTAAATATTTTTGTTTCAAGAAATGAATTGCTGTATGAAATTGTGACAAAAAGGCAAGTTTATTTTGTCAACGTTTTGCATAATCCGATGTAGTAAAACCAATAAAATGTATTGAAAGCAATAAATAACAACGGAAAAGTTTTGCCAGAAATCTGAAAATCATCCTTTGATAGGCATTATAACGAGCAAGTTTTCGTAATTTTTAATTTTAACCCTTTTTCTCTTTTTTCATAAAATCCCAATTTTCAATCATAAATCTGTTACATTACTATATGTGGGCCTTCTTCACATCTTAATTCAGATCAGCAAGTAGTTCATCCGGTTCAGTTCACTTGTTTGGTTAGCCCTCCGATGGTTATATATAATTAAAGTGCAACTTAAATCTTGGTGGAGGTTTTGGAAAGTAAAGGTTTAAAACCCATAAGTACTTCAAGTAACTGATTGATAAAAAAGCAATTACCTCGTCAATTTTTTCTCCGTCCGTTTTTCTCGGCTTTTCAGCATTTGAAATACGGCGGAAAGAATTTTCCCGTTGTATTCGTCTGGGTGGATAATTGGATGACCAGAGTGTTGCGAAACTGCTATTATTATCATGCATAATCTGGTTATCTGAATTCAAGCAGAGAAATGACCCATTTTGTTGTAAAGCTTTCACTGGGCTATCTGAAATATACTCTAGAACTATTGATATTATTACTTAATATTACAACTAATCAATATTATAATATTAATATTGTTCTTGCTGTTATTTTACCATTTGCATAGTACTTAGCAATTAACTTACTTGTATTTGATGATGGAAATCTGGAATTTCTACGTGAATCATTTCTTGTCAATTTCATGTTCCATGGTTCGGTGTGGGTTCGAAAGTTGGATTCTCGAACTCGTACGCGTCTTCTTCGTAATTCTAGCTTATCTACGTAGCCAACAATTGCCAGCTGCAAAACAACAAACAATTCGGTTAATTTATTCTTTGTTTAGTTGGAGACTGAGTTCGATTATCGGCTTATCAGATTTTCATCTCACCGCTTCTGTCACGCTGCTGTGTAACGTACTTATTATGGGGAAGATTGAGAACTCAATCCAGATGCCTATGTACATCTAACAAATCAGTTGAGCACAATCTTGCATGCTTGATTTTGCCCTTTTTGGTATGGAATAGTCAGGATGAGAACAAGGATGCATTGTCCTTTAATTATATTATAATATTAAGTAATTTACTTCGACAAGAGACAGGAAGATAAAGCCAACACAACCAAACATCCATATATCCAGTGCCTGAATAATGAATTTGGGTCAAATATGCAATTGTTTTTGTTTACCTAATACTCAAATATCTTTTTTTTCGTACTATATTATGGCTTGAAAGTTTTCCTTTTTTTTTCAAAAATTATTAGTTTAAAAAAGAGAACTTTTGGAAACTTTACATATGAAATCAGCTTGTTCATTTGTTTGTCAGTATAACGAAGAACTAGACACTATAAGTTCTACTAAATTATCGCTAATAAATGTTTTACCTTTAAGGTATCCAAATATTACTAATTTTATTTTTAATTTATTACTAAGGATAAATTGGAAATTAAATGATTGTGAAAATATATGGAAAAATTAATTTAATGTGAAACTTCAATCTTACCTTTACGTATGATACACGTGGTAAATTTTTGACAATATTACCGAACTGGAAAGTTAATGCCATCAATGAGCTAACACCGAGTGTTATACGTGCTGGCAATGCTTTTGTATCAATCCAGAATGCTATCCATGATATGAATACTGATAAATATGTAGGCATATAAGCCTAGAAGAAAGACACTAAACAATGTATCTTTAATTTAATTTTGAGAAAAAATGTAAATGCTTGATTATCACATTATTTAGTCAGTATCTTATATATTAACTTTATTGTTACCTGAAACATCGATTACCTGTAAAACGTAATATCCATAGAGACGACGGAAAATGAAAACAGCTTCCAATTGATCCCATTGACCAGCTGTATAATAAAGTTTTGTGCTCTTGTTTTCAATACGTGTAAGTATAAAGTCAGGCAGATTTTTACTACTCGGATCAGGAATTGATATGGGTTCCCAATCACGCCATACTATTCTCACTTCTGCCGTATTATATAAATAACTCTGCAAATAAAGCATTTTCGATTGTTTAACCGTTTTTTTTTGTTTTGTTTTGTTTTTTTTGGTACTTCATGTCTTATTTATTGAAACTGGTTACAGTCATTTAATTCATTTAAGTGTTTAAAAGTTATGAAACCAGTGACAATTTTGCCAAACCAGAAAGTTTCATTGCTCATTAAATTTTGTTATTTTCATACTGATAATGTGAGTTATTAAATTGCCTATTAGACGGAACATTTATATGTTTACAAATTCCTATCTAAATTTTCAGTTCAGTACCGGACATTAGGATATAATTATATTACCGGACATTAGAATGCCGTAATTGAAGGGAATATTTTAATCCATAAGCGATCAGATTATCGATGGAATAAATATGTAATATTTCTAATAAATAGTACTACCTCAAAGATGAGATTACATTGTTGTGTATCCATGGGAAAATTAGTTAAATCAAGTTGGCATGGTCCTTGTAAACTGACCCTGAAGTTTGTCATCATCCTTTAGTTAGAAACCAAACACAGTTTAATCATTTATCAGTTTGCTGTCTAAATTGATTACTCTAAGATATCGATATGAAATATTACATCATACTGATTTGAAATGAAATTTCATCAATCAAAAAGCAACAATTATTAATGCTTTACATTTGGTCAGGTTAACTGTTTTTTCTTTTGATTTATTTTATTTTTTAATGCTTTAATAACTGGGGAAAACTCTATAAAGATCTAGCTTATACTGAGAAAAAAAAGAAAAACTTCGACAATTTTTTCGCTGTGAATACGAATTGTTTTTTTTTTATTTATGACTTGAAATCAATTGAAAAAAAAAATATTTAGAAAAAAGAAAGAGGAAACTTGTTAGAATTAAAAAATAGTGCTTTATTTGGAATTTTCTAAGAAGGAGTGCAAAAAAAAAACTCGGATTTTGATTTTTGAATCCTAATTGGTATTAGGATTTAAAGTGGATTTTATAAATTGGAAAATATATTTTTTTCTGTGGACTCTTTGATTGTATCAAAAGTAAATAATTGTACCTGTAATTAAGCCATACTGTTCCATTAGGAAATACTAACAGAAGAATATTTTGTGATGGTGATGTATGTACTGTTACTTTTTTACTGTTAACAACACAGACATTTGGTGTCCACAAATTGGGTAACTTATGAGCGGCCAATGATAAATTCGTCAAACAGTAATTTAAATGCTAAAAGTGACATTGTTATTATAGATGTCACAGTTCCCATTTTTTTTTTCAGATAATAAGCACATGACTCAAACCCTTTTAAAAACTTATGTTTGTCGAATGTGGTTTATATTATCGGAGGACTGGGAAGTGTTCGATATGGTATATTAAAAAAAAAAAAAGATATGTGTTAGGTAAAATTTTCATAAATTACCCTAAAATCAAGTCGTCGATCATGCCATATTTGGCTGAACCATATGTCTGCTTTGAAACTGCTCGTTATTTCGCTGATCTCTGTTATACTTTGTACAGTTACTTCCACTACCACTTCAACTGAATCATCTGATGGTAGTGTATTCTTATCGTACATTTGCTCATCGAATAAACCCTATATTATGTTAATTTTAAATTTGAAATCATTTCCAAACAAAATAAATTTTTGTTATTGATGATAATGGAATGATAAGATAATGGGAAGTTGCCTGGCTAGAATACTCTAACTTCAGTTAATTAAATTTACTCCTTTTCATATATTTTTCAAAATTTCTCCTCACACTTTTCATGAAATAAACATTATTAGAAGTAAACATTATTTTCATGAAGTCAACATTTATTAATTTTTTCCAATATACAAATGAATTCCTAATGATTCAATAAAATGGGTGAATCATCATTTAAATTGAATTCAAATTCCGCACTTCTATCAATTATTTTATTGCTAATTAAAAAAAAGTATTGCAAGATATGAGATCATATATGATCGATAACAGATATTGGAAGTCATTCGCATCATGTTATTAATAGTAGATATTATTAAAAGTTATTTCCAACATACTAGTAAACTCATAATGATAAAATCTGTGAATTATCATATCATCACTTAAACTGTATCAAGGCTGCATATTTTTATCAATTTGTGACCAACAGTAGACATTTTATTCTTCATACAGTAACTCTCTGGCTGTTGTGCTTTTGTTTCTTAGATCAGCACCTCCTCTCCTGAATTATCAGAATATCCTGAATTAGTGTTATGGGTAGTATTTAGTAATCATAGCATTTAAATATTGTGAATTTTCTCTTTTTTCATTCACAAACTTTTAATCTTATATGTTTAATAATGTTATGCTAATTAATTTCCGGTATCATGCTTCACATACGTCATGTATATTTAATGACACAAATTAACTAACAAAAAAAAGTAGTTTGTTAAAAGGCAAGGAGGTGAATGGAAATGTTAGTTTGCTCTAGGAACGGAAGAAATTCGGGATAACATCATAATAGCCTTCGAGTAATAATTGCGGATTTGAAATTGGTAATAACTGATTACTGCATTCAATACATATAAGTGGAGTTCGTCTGAGTGTGTTATATAAAAGTAATGATAATTTTGATATATGAATAGAGGGGATGGATACTCAATGAAATATAGTTCAAAAGATAATGATTTAATGCGACAGATAACAAAAAAAAAGACTGATAGTTCTATGCAACATTTGTGAAATTATGCACCTAAATTAAAAATTCATTTGAATTATTGTATGTATTTACTTATTTTGTTTATCCAATGATTAACTTATCTATCACCAGTTAGAGTTTTTTGAAATTTTTAATTTTACAATGTAACCATTGTTTTCATTGGAGAAGAAAACAAATGATTGGTTGCTCACATCATTTCATAATTTTATCGCAAACATTCAAAACATGAAATCTTGCATGCAAAAGAGATGATGTGCTATTTCAGACATGCAAAAATATTACAAAACGGTTGATCTAACGATAGATATTACTAACTGCTAATGTGACAACCAAATTCAACTCATTCTTCCAATCGTCTTTTACTACCAGCAGTTTTATTATTATTATTATTATTATTATTATTATTATTATTATTATTATTATTATTATTATTATTATTATTATTATTATTATTATTATTATTATTATTATTATTATTATTATTATTATTATTATTATTATTATTATTATTATTATTATTATTATTATTATTATTATTATTATTATTA
>NW_018108280.1:68363-73872 GCF_000183805.2 Loa loa
TTATTATTATTATTATTATTATTATTATTATTATTATTATTATTATTATTATTATTATTATTATTATTATTATTATTATTATTATTATTATTATTATTATTATTATTATTATTATTACTATTGCTAATTGTTGTTGTTATTAATTATTATGCGGAAACAAATATTGATTGAAATCAACACTTGGATAGCTAATAATGTTGAAGAATTTTACGATAAGAAAATTGTAATTCATGGTTTTTTTGTAATTTTTCTCTTTACTAAGCATTTCAACGATGCATTAAAACGATAGGATGTAATGAATGAAGTCGGAAATTTTTATCCATTTGTTCACATTCATTTTCCATGTGTTAATTGCCTTTCTTCTTTTTTGTTTTTTTTTTTTTTTTTTTTAAGTAATTTAAACTGTTAACGATGATGAATTGGTAAAAAGTAAGCAGTTGTTTTCTTACAATTTTCTCATTTTCATTCTTTTCCACACTTATCGGTCTTGAAATTCATTAAAATATTCACATTTTTACTGCTCATTCACCAAAAACAAGTGAAAAATGAAAAAACGGTTCAGTGTTTGTACATTTTTGCCTTATCGTTTTTTTTCTTTTTATATATAAGATTTTAGCATATCTATAATTTTTCGATAGCATGCTATAATCTGTGACATTATGCTTTCTACCTTTCCATATCATTGTAGTTGATTCAAATACTCGATGAAAAATGTGCAAAAGTATATTATACATTTATGAAAATGAGTTATATGTTTCCAAGGATAAAAGCCTTCATTTTTTTTTTTTTTTGGATACAAATGAGTTTCAATTTCCTTAAATTACGAAATTTTGCAAATTTCTTTACTTAAATCATACCAACTTCCTCTGTACTTGTAGGGTAAAACATTTCGAAATCTTTTAAAGCTCGAGAAATTATAGTGTTTGTCATTAAAATTGCAGTTTTTTCTTTTTTTTTCCTTATGTAAAGCAATTATTTGAAATGAAATATTTGGATAACATTTACAAGTTGATCGGACTCGAAATCTTCTATTGCATAAAGTACGATGAGGTATTAGTACAAACTAAGAAAAAAAAAGTACAAACTAAGCTAAATATTTCATAGTTAATACTTGTTTGTGATATGGTTTCAATTTTTTGCAATAAACTTCAAAAGCATGAATGAAATTAATCATTTTCAAATAGATAAAAAAAGATAGAAAAAGAAAGAGAATTTACATTATTCGATTTGGTGATGTGTTGTTGAAGGATAGTTAAAGAAATGTTGAAGGATAGAATAATAATGATGACTAGGATAAGAGGATGTTTGCGCTTTTCTGCTTTACTACTGGGTAGATATTTTCTAAATGAATGATTTGTCAGATTATCATAATTGTGCAGATATTTAGTAATGTAAAGAAAAAAAAAGTAAGTCTAATTATATCCCAATCAAATTTATTTCTGTTTATTCGTCAATAAATGAGAGAGAATGAAACAAGTGTAAAATTTTTACCTGGATCAACTTCTTCCGTAATTCTCCAGTAACTGGAATACATGATTTATGCTTGTTGAGAATATCATTTCTTTCGCTTTCTTTACCTAAGATAAAATTCCACTGCACGGATACAACACTTAATTATGCATTATCGATTAATATTTATAAAAATAATCACGTTTTATTTTGCAGGAATCTTTTGAATGATATCATTTTGAATGCTTAAGCTTGTTATATATTCTGTTTATGTGCAGAATTTTCTTAAAACTTAGCAGGAAAAAAAACAGAATAAAAAACTTGGTTGAACTAGTCATAATTCATTTTACTGTGATATTATTGCAAGTTTTGATTTATCAAAACCAGTAAATAAACTAGAAGTTTGATTATCTGCATGATGAATTTAAAATAGTCTTCATTGTTCCTTTTTTTTTTGAGGGGGTACTGCTAATTAATATGCTTTTGAAAAAGGAAGTTTATAGTGATTTTCTAAGAGAAAAACATTTCAATGCTATTGGTGTAATTATACAAATAGGACAAAAAAAGAAAAAAATTAAATCAAATGTAATTTGATTGAATAAATGAAACATTTACCACTCAATTTTTGCTCTTCAATGATATCTGCTAGATGATCCGTTTGGGTAGGTGATAGTTCAGGTAAAAGTAGTACGATACGAGCAAGGTAAGGAACAATCATTACATTTGCCAGCAAAATGCTTGTATCAGATTTCAATAATCACAATATAGTTGAATCGCGGTGAAATTATTAGCAATACTTCTAAAGGATTTTCATTTTATTCCTAATCAAATTTCAATAAAGTTTCAGGAAAATTCGAGTAAACTATAGTAATTCGACAATTCGATATGGAACGAATGGAAATAAATTGGTCACAATTTCCGAATTACATCAATTACTTATAGAATAGATATGGTATGAAAAATCTCTCCAATGAAATCGCTACCATTTGCGCTTTCAATATTAAAAAATGTAAGTCTTATGATCTTTTAACAACAAAATTCTTTACCCTTTCTATGCTTGTGAATCAGCTTGTCAATTTTTTTTTTCATTTTATTTTTTTATAGAATGAAAATAATGAGCTATACTTCATTATGTAAGTGACCTGGTGCAAAAAGTTTTTCTCGGCCTACTGAATTCATATTTGATAAAAGAAAAAAAATGAAATGAAATATAAAATGGTAAAGCATTTAATATGGTCGTTACTTAGCTGTTTGTTCGAAGTAGTTGTAATTTCATGAAAAAAAATCCTATCAATGGTAATAGACATTTCATTATTTCTAGCCCATATTCACCGTTTCCTTAACCTTCCGGCATTAGCAGCGCATGATTCTTTTTTTTTTAAAATCTTTTAAATTTCTCAACGTGAAAAAAAACTGACAAGTAGGTCTACCTTCGATCATCTCGCCCATTTCATTTCCTGGCTATATTTTCCGAAAAGAAAATTAACTTTTCAGCATTGAATAATTGAAAATTTGTTTTCCAAATTTTTCAGGAATCTTGGCAATAAAAAGCCTTTCCCACTTGCTATTTTCATTTCGGCAACGGATTTAATGATTAACATATAATTAAAAGAATAGAAACTATGCATTTATATGATAGTGAAGATAACAAATATTCCAAAAAAAAAGCAGGTTTTTTTCCAAACATTCATTAGTGAGAACATTTATCGTTTTTAGCTTACTTCCAAAATGAATACTTTACTACCTACAACATAGTACCAAATAGATGAAGTAGAATGAAGTAGAGTTTACAAAAAAAAGAAAAAAACTGCATTTGCTATTAATGTTGAATTCATAGTGCCCGTATTTAAAATTTAAGACTCGAAACTGTGCTAGATAGAATTGTTGATTGCTAAAAACGAGAAAAAAGCCTAGAAAGACTAATGTATGGATATGGAAGGACTAATGTATAAATAAAAATTAAATGAAGCAATAAAATTTGTAAAAATATGCGGAGTTTCTCAAAAAAGAACAGGAAAAAGCTATAAGTTGCTATTTATAACCGAGATTTCTTCCTTCTTATAAATTTTGTCCTTTTTTTTACTACTATGAATTTAATTTATTTTGCTGCAATTCTAACATAAAGAAATGCTCTTAACTGTTGGTGAAGTTTGATTGCATCAACTTACCTACCTATTATTAAAGAATGCTTTAATGATAAATAAGTGGAAGGATGAGAAAACAGATGATATTAAAGCACTTAAAACAAACTATGATTAATTCAGCTGGGACGCATCCATTTGAAATTGAATAATGCTTAAAGATGGATACTAAAGACTAGAGAGACTGGTCTAGTCTGATACCCTTTCACTCATCATTCCTGCCGAGCGCTATTGGCCCATGAAATTTGTTGTCAATGAGGAAGTGAAGTGTAATATTCCATATACATATACACACAAATACACACACACACACACACAGATAGACACAGACACACACACACACACACACACACACACACACACACACACATACATATACATTTTTCTTTTTGACAGCCACTGTAATTGACAGCTAGCATTTCGATGCTAATATCGCCTTTATAATAGATATTTGGGTGTAGCTTATTCCCCAGGTGACAAACTTTCCTTTTATCACTACTCCTTATTATCGATCTAACTTTCATTTCATATGCATATTTTTGAATTGCATCCAGTTAAACATATCAATTTTATGTTATTGAAGACAGGTTCAATGAAAGATATGGACATCTTACTGAAATTTTTGCGGAAATGTCAATAGCTCGAGTTAGATAACTTTAGTGATGTGATATCATTATCATATATGTCCAGTATAGACTTCAAAATAAGTAAAGAGAACATTGAAGTTGGTTAGCTAGCTAGTTAGCTAAGTTAGTAAAGAATAGAGTCAGCAATATTCCAGTTAGAGTGCTTTAGTTACAGTAAAGTGTTGACAGTTATTGAAATGTTTGGTTTGCGAAATTTTTATGGAATTTATTTTAGCAACCGCCTAAAATGAGCGGTATCTGAAACGGTAATGATGCACAAAAATCAAACTTATAGATACTTACTATCCTTCATTTACACTTTATTTATACTTAAAAGTATATAGGATGATTAAATGCAATAATATTCCGACAATGATTTAAGGATGGGGGAAAAAAATTATATCAAGAAAAAAGAGCGGATCAAATAGAATTAACAAAGGATATTGTAGAAAAGAAAATGGTATGATATTTGAGAATGCAGAAAATTTCAGAGTAGGGAAGAGAGAGAGAAGAAAAAAAAAAAACTGATAAACGAGGGGAAGCAGTGGCGGTACTATTTAATAAAAATTTTCAAAGGATAAGAAATATTAACAGTACTAATCTTCTCGACAAATAATATGTTAGTTAATATCACGAAGTCATTCGGAATATATTCTTTTGATGATTATTATGAACTCTATAAATTCAATTTTAATTAAATCTTCAGTCTGTTGGCTACTTATTATCACCATATTTATGTACTAAAAACAAACAGAAAAAAAAATTTATGAATAAGAATTTCTTAATTTCTTGGGAAATCGGTAATATTCTCATCCAAATGTTTTGCACATTAACTTCCTCTCGAAGTCTCAAAAATATTTTAAACTAAATGGTTGTATGATTTCAATTCCGCCTCTCTCTCTCTCTTTCCTTCTTCCTCTCTCTCTCTCTCTCTCTTAATCTCTCTGCGCAGATGGATATAACTGAGGCGCATCATAAATTGATGAAGTTGTGCATTAAATTAAACGGAATTTAAACTAAAATCAGTAATCGCATGTAATACTAATCATGTAGGAAATTCCGAAATTAAAATGAAAAATTGAATAATAAACTAGATGAAGGGTAAATGTTGTTCCCTTCTGTTGCAGCAAAAGAAAAAAAAATATCTTTTCGGAAAAGAATTTGCTAAATAAAAAAAANAAAAAAAAAAACAAAAAAGCCTGAAAACACCGCTTATAATGTGTCGGAAAATATGCTCATGCAGCAATGCATAACTGTACATTTGCGCTCATATATATATATATATATATATAT
>NW_018108280.1:74185-81004 GCF_000183805.2 Loa loa
TATATATATATATATATATATATATATATATATATATATATATATATATATATATATATATATATATGTATATATATATATATACATATATGATAAAAGAAATTTAAGCAAGTCGTATATCAAGTATCCGGGAAACAAAATTTTAATACTAACATTCTCAGCGAAAGAAAAATATACGGTGTTATTTTGATTTGAAAATTTTATTACCCTCTAGGATTTGCTTCTTTTTTTCCCCCTCATTTTTTGTGGCTTATAATGAAATTACACATTTTTATGACGGATGACATAGCAAGAAAAGAAAGGACAATTTGTTAGACTCAAGGATGGGCAACATTTGAAGAAATATTTTCAGGCTTTTTTCAGACAGTTTCCTATCATTCATACAAATTATCATTTGTTTTGTATGGCCTGAAAATATTTCCATCTAAATGTTGTTCCATCCTTGGCTCTAACAAAGTGATAGAATTTCATTTTGAAAAGTTAATGATAATTTATGTTATACAATTTTTGTTTGAATGGTATCAAACTCTCTGAATAAAAAAAACAAGTAATTAGTGGAAATTTAAGAAAAAAATTTTTTTTTTACAACTGGAAGATGAAAAGTTGATCTTTTGTGGGATTTCTGTTAATTTAATTGTTACAAAACAAGATTTGATTGTAAACTTGCAAATGTATATTTAAATCTTAGAAGCAAAATATCAAATTTTATCATTTATTTTGAAAAAAAAAGTCATCAGCATGCATGGAATTACTTTGCTAAATGTGGAAACTTCAGAATGCGATTGCAGAGTTTAGTTTCTTTTAATTGTTTTCTGCTCTGAGAGTAATTCGTGTGTTCTGCGATAATTGGTGATTTAGTGGCGCAGTGTTATCGACTTCATAAAGCTTAAAGCTATCAGATTCATTTCATCGCTTTGATTGTGTTGTCAGGACTTGAAAAGTAATCATTTTGAGAGAAATGAAAAATGTATGATATCATACATTTTTTATAAATGGATTCGATATTTCGCATACCTTTGAGCAATAAATATGGAAAAATAACAGTGTATGAATTGACTTTGTAAAGCTTAAAGAAAAATAATAAAACAAGGAAAGATATGGATACGATAAGATAAAGGGGAAGTTAATAAAAATTACTGTTAGAATGATTCGATCCTTCAATCCGTAGAAATAATATACGATTGTTTGTTCATTGATCTTGAAAAGGTTCACAGTGTTCATCGTTGTGAAACGTTACACTGATGAATTTTAGGTTAATTTATATTCACAGAGTGAATCTGTTTTACTGGAAATAGGGGATTGATTGTCGGAAATTTCGAAAAAGATTTGTTTAATGGGCCGTCGCAAAATTTCTGCTCATTATTTTAGATTTCTCATTAATAACACTCTAGATCAATATTTGCTTTAATCCATATGAAACTTACATATGTTTAAAAACTCAATATGATTAGTTAAAAACCCATTTTATCGCATCTGTGTTACAAAAAAAAATTTTTTTTTTCAAAAGTACCAACCCTGTACACAATAATTTGTGCTTTCAACATGCACAATGACATCGGATCTCGTTTAATTTTAATTAGAATATGACTTGCAGTTCTTATAAGTTTCAAAATTTCAGGCTGTTAGAGAAACTTATTTGGCTATGGTTTGGTCAGGAATTTCCGGTTAATTTATATTTGCATGAAGTGAATCTGTTTCATTGGGAATGGCAAGAATTGGAAAGAAGGTGGTTTTTGATTATTAGAAATGTTTGTTAATTATGTCTTTCATTTTTTTGTTTGATATTGACAAAATGGTGCATGTTGAGAAGAGAAAATTGTGAAAGAGACGTGTTATTGTCAGATGTGATTTGATTTTAAAAATGTCAACAAAATGTTTATTTTTCAAAAGAGAAACGAGAAGATTTGGAGAAACTCTGCGAAAATTTAAGAGTATATCTGAACTGTAAACTGAAGAAAACACCTTATTTTTGAGATGTCTATCTGTTTTCGTTTATTTCTTTTTTTTTTGAAAAGATTGAAACTGAAAATTTGTACATTTCTGCTATGATTTTGGTCCTAGTGCTATGCTTGTATAGCTATATTAAGCAACGAATTACAGATTGGATATAAAGCTGAACCGAGAATCTCTCGCATCGTCTTATGTAGTACTCGATAAGGTTATAAAATTTTAAAACATTTGGTCTCACTTTTAATTGTAGTGTAATTTATCGGCTGCAGTAATTCTATCGGTACCTGTCATAAAAAGTGTTCCCTACTTCCAGATGTTAAAGATCTGTAAAAAGCTTTGCATCGATTAAAATCTATGATTGGAAGGATTACTTAACCGAGGCTATTGACCATTTATCACTCCTTCGCATTTCCCGATAGTTACTGGTCCACATGCCGCATATTTCCCAGTATTCCTGAAATATGAATATTCCCACATTATTTGCAAATTCTTTCTAAGCAGGAGAAAATTAGGCTCAATGTCTTGTAAGAAAGGATCGCGGGACTCTCATATGATCTTTTGCCTTGTTCACAAATCACTGTTATTGCTGGATAGGTATGCTAACGTCGACGACAATAATATGCTGACATTTCGCAGATAATACTGCGGAGTAATAATGGCGGAAGTGAAATTCTTTGCTATCATACACCATACGCATCTAGACCGTTACAGGAATAGCAAACATTCCAAATAACACAGAGAGGTGAGGAGACTTTCGGAGTTGCGTAACGGAGCATATGAATTTTTATGGACATTGATTAATTCGAACAGCGAACGGTTGAAGTTTAGATATGACATGTGATTGGGTATGTGGTTCGGAGTGGTAGCGGGTAAAGGGGTATTATTTATGTTGGGAGGCGCGGAGGGCGGAGGATTGTGATCCATAAACTTCGGAGTTATGATTCATAATCTTGGTATTGTAGAGTTGTGTACTTGAACATTCATTTGTATTGTGTACTCACATATGCTCAATTATTTGTCATTCGTGTTTGTAGTATGTTCCACTTCAACCATTGAAGTGAATGCATTAACAGTACTACCAATGATTAGTGATCGATTGAAGTGATGCAGTGGTACAACGGTCTCAGGGAAGAAAGAGACGAATTTAGGTAATTGTATGATCAGTGTGGTGAGCATCGAGCTCTAGCATTGTGAACTGGTTAGAAAAGAGTGTTGAAGCAATGGCTTGCAAAGAGAAGATAGGGGGAGAAGGCATTGCATCCAACCAATTGATTGATTTCATGTTTTGTCGTCGGCATTTTCGACGTGGCACACATCCTCTCCCATCCATCGCGCCCTCATTTCGACGGGCGGTTTTCTACTCCGGCATGCCTATTTCACTTATTTAAGAAGATGAACACATATGTGTATAGGTGTCAGGGATCAAATTTTCTGATTATTGATTATTGATTTTTAATTATTGATTATCTGATTATTGATTATTGATATCGGAAGTTTCTCTATACATTTTACAAGATTTATACTTTGTTAGGCAAATTATCTGAAGGCTGAAAAGTAGTAGTTTGTGTTTAAAAAAAAGTCCAAAAGATAGATATTTTGATAAGGTTATCATTTTTTTCCTGTTTTTCGAAATCTAGAACTTGCGAAATATTAAATTAGATTCTTACTGTATTTTGTTAGAAAGAAACGGCATTTCGAATTGGTAACATAAGCATTAATTTAAACGCAAAGTATAATCTGTTTCGGATGAAGTAGATTGTGGACTACATTCATCCTTGTGAAATGAAGACAGTTTTTAGCATAAAGCTGCATTCCTGTGTGAAATAGTTGCCGACTGAATAAGCATTTTTCTTTCTTAATATTGTCGGAATACTGCTTTTGAACCTGGCAAGAATCCCAAGGATTCCGTATGATCATCTTATTGTTATGTTGTATTATTGGTACTGATTTCTTTTTCTGATATACTTCGCTGTTCTTAGACGTGATTGCGTACGATGTCATCGATCTCTTATTCAAAGTTAAAGTTCTCCATTTCCTTCAGGATTTTAACGGGTCAAAATGCCAGAAAATGAACCGGTTCGTCGGTTCGTGCCGCTACCCACCCAATTTCTTCAAGAAGAAGAACCAAGTGATATTGACGAAGATGAAGATGAACAGAATGCAGAGTATAATCAGCCTTTGGCTCATTTTCAACATCCTTCTGCCCGTTTGGCCTTGACATCAGCTCAGGACCACCATGTACAATCGTTTTCTTCAGGAAGAGGCATTTCATCCAATACATTTTACGGGATTTCTCAGCGAAATTTGGTGTGTTTCTCACATCTAGCTATAGGCGTAGGCTCACTTTAATCTCATTTTCCCGATACATTTCATCATTACTTTTTCGTTTATCATTTCCATCTTCTTTTTGTGCAGAATTTCTTGAGGGCTATTAAACTTCCAATTCTTGAATATTTCTGACGATTATCACGAGTAGCCTTTTTTCTCATGTAGCTTTATCAGAAGTCAAAAAGTAGTTTAGGCTTCGTATACTACTTAGTCAGACATAAGAAACTTGGGTTTTTATTAGTGTTACTCTGTAGATCTATTCCCAGGATCTCTTTAGAATTACCTCTACTTTAGATTAGCTGGTGCTAACTTCTTTCCTAGTTCAAAATTTATAGTTTGCCTTCTGTTGAATATATCTCTGTGGTTCTTGTGCAAGTTCATTTATTTCATCAGCTTGCAGAATTATGGACAAAACCATGGTGTTGCAAGTGATATGCCTTCAGGACAAACGTTGCGTAACTTTATGGGTCGTCATATTCCAAAAAATGATGATTGCTCTCAAAATTCATACGATTATCAGGAAGTATGCTTTAAATTTATTTGAATATTCAATGTTAGGCAATAAAATGTAACAGTTGCTAAACGCTTTTACTGTAAGGTCGTTATTTTGTCTCAAGAACAAGTTTTTTGTTGTCTGCCATCTTTGTGTTGTTTTTTTATATTCATTATACGAGTTTTGACTTGACTGGGTATTCCGCAGGAACCATTTTTCGTGTTGTACCCTGATATCTTTCAATATTGAATATAGTCTTGCTGATAAGGAAATGATACAATTCCTACCGATGTTAAGCCCTGTTTTCATATTTCCGGAGGGTAAAGTTCACACCGTACTAAGCTTTTTAGAACACTGACGACGGGAAGGGCAGATGGCGGATCTAGTACCCGCTGTTCATCCATATTCATTCTGTGGTTATGTTATCCTTTGCTATACATTTGGAGAATATTGTTTTTCCAGTGAGATTTCTTCGTTGCTCAATTTGTAATATATATGAGGGCTGTTCATTACAAAACTATAGGAAGATATTCCTTTCATTGAACTGGCTGGTTATGCAGCTTACATCACAATAATATGCATGTGCATTAAAGTGTTTATTTTATATTGTTATATTAGTATATAGTGGAGTACTTGAATTTGATTGTTGGCGCATTGTGATTTTTACCTGTATAACTTTATATCAAAAACCTTTGATTAATTTGTGTAAGTTATGCTGTACGTAAAGAAAGACACATTGCATGACATTTTATTTTGTTATTTCAGGTATACGATGATCCACACCAACTGATACCTAGTTATCACGAATACTCAATAACAAACTCGCCGACTCATTCATTCTCTCCGACATCTGGTGATTCTGCCGGAATGTCGGAATACTTTATATCGAGGGGGGCATCAACAGCAGTGCGTACTGGTGGATTAGGATATGGAAGTCATGCTGCTGAACAAGGCGACACAGTTTTCTGTGAACCTCATCAAAGATTGCAAGAACCAAAAGTTATTTCAAATGAAAGCAATAGGGTCGGTAGTCGCAGTTTTACTCATATTTTGTATAAATTTAAACATTTTGAAGTAGAACAGAATGCTTGAATATCAAGCTGGATTATGTAAGAGGGAAAAATACATCGCTTTGGGGTAATCCATCTGAATTCCGAAATGTGTCTGTGCTACATATCTGGAAAAGTACTATTAATATCCCATGTCTAAAGAAATTTGGTTTTAGTTCATTGTCTGATCACAGTTCTATCATTTAGCATGCGATTTTAAAGAATGTGTCGTTAGCTTTTTTCTTCATTGACTGCACGATCATTTCAATGGATTTGTCTCTTTTAACAAATTCGAAAGCCTTTCATTAAATACAAAGTTTCACCGGCAAAATGACCAGCCCCTGAAAGCTTCGAGTCATGTGGTATGGTGTTAGAATGTCGATGTTCATTGAATGGTGATAATCCAATAAATTGTTCAGAGGCGTCCAGAAATGAAGTGTTTTTGTTGCTTTGCGCAACTTTAGGCGTTGAGACCCTCGTCAAGGAAACTAAGTTTGAGGGATATAAAACTTCTGTACTTCCTTAGCTAAAAATTCTGCTATGTAAGTCGTTATTAAACTTGAAGTTAAAAGGGTGAAAATCGGTCAACTTCAGTGCATTATTGCCCAATCATCCTCACTTCCATACACGGTTGGCCAAACTTTGCTGTCAAAGGATTATGGTGCTGAACTGTTGTTGGCATATTGCCTTGTTGCATGATTTGCTGCAGCAGCAACTATTGCACTGTCGTGGTACATATTAACACAGAGATGGTCTTCATGGTTAATAAAATGTATAGATTTCATTGGACTAGTAAGGTCTGTCAATGAAGCTTATTCGCGTTCACGTTTTCTGCATTCCAAGATTATCGACTCTCTCCGTTCGCATTTAAGGGCTGGTGATAAACTACCACATTTTAGAAGTGGGTAACTATTGTCGCGTCATTTAGATTTGGCTGACTGTTTCAATGAATCTGCTTATGAGGCCATGAAAAATGTCGATTATCTTGTGTCTTTTTCG